>NC_052147.1:153733289-154033289 GCF_902713615.1 Scyliorhinus canicula
GGCATTTGGCAGTGTCCCAAGTTGGTGCTCCATCATATAGTGAGAAATCGCTGCACTTCCGTGCCAGAGTGGGGTGGACAAAACAAAACATGCCTAGCCCACCCGTAAAAGGAAATTACAAAGTTTAGCCTTAAAAAGGGGACAATGTGAGAAATGAAAGCAAGCTCTGGGACAGGAATTACAGCATGCAGTCTACTCAAACATCACAGACACAGATTCTTGTATATCAGGCTCTAGTCAGTATTCTTTGCACAGCATCTTAGACAACCCAGGGAAAGGAAGAGAGGAAATAAAATCTTACAAAATGGTGCTTAAAACGAGTAAGGATATCTACACATTAGTACTGCATAAAACTCAAAGAAAACAAAGGGTCGACCGATACAGCAAAAAGGACCAATACTACAAGGCCAGGCACCCACATTCACTTCAGAAAGCATTGGGGTTTTTAGCGGTGTTACACCCTCAGGCAGCTGTTTCACATCTTTAATATCCTGAGAAATGAGGCTAAGGTATAAATGTTATTACTCAAATATGCACATCGACTGCCCAGAAGTATACCTTTATATTTATTATGGTGTGCTACAGACATAAACACACATACTATACACACACCTGTGTCTTCGGCAATTTTCACCTATCGTCAAATATATTGATTCTGAAGTCTGTAAATTGAAAATTGCTGCTTAAAAACAGAGCAATTTTGGAAGTCAAAGACAGTTTATTAGCTCCGTTCAGATGAAGAACACCCATTAGTTCATTCTGACAGATTATCAACCATACCAAAGTTACCATTAAGGCATTTTAATATTCCCACCTGAATAGAATCTTGATTACTGCATATTGCCCAAACGTTAATATGTCTCATGGTGCAGCACCTCCACAGTATTGCGCCAAAGTGTCTGGCGCCAGTGAGGCAGGGCGACCTCTGAAGCCAAGAAATGTTTGAGAAAATTGCATTCATGGCCATTGTGTTTCATTTCAGAGTACCCCAATTCATTTTCCAATTAAGGGGCAATTTAGCGTGGCCAATCCGCCTACCCTGCACATCTTTGGGTTGTGGGGGCAAAACACGGGGAACATGTGCAAACTCTCCACGGACAGTGACCCAGAGCCTGAATCGAATTTGGGATCTCGGCGCTGTGAGGCTGCAGTGCTAACCATTGCGCCACCGTGGTGCCCCAGTTAAGACTGCAAGGTTACCATTTACATGGTTGAGCTCTACCAGAAAATCCACCGCCTGTATTGAGTGCCTTGGCAGCACAATGCACTGCCGGGGATGCAGAGTTCCATCTTGTGATCTTGCTCCTTAAACCACCCCACCCTCTCACTGGTCCATCCTGCAGTCTCACAGCTTTCCCAACACCGACTGGAAAGGCAACAGTCTCTGTTCCCCAACTGATTTAATCTTGACTCTTTGAAGCAACCTTTCCCCATCTCCAATATTTTCATTATGATCCATGACAGCTTTGAAAGAAAATGAAAAATAAATGTTGAACACCACTCTCATTTTGCTCCTGGACTGCCCTCAGCAGAATAATGGAGGTTAATCTGAGATTCCTGGACAACAGGGGTAGCACAGTGGTTAGCACTGCTGCCTCAAAGGGCCAGGGACCCACTCCGACTTCCATTTATAATCAGGAGTTAACAAAACCTTGGCCCCATTCCCCAGTTAGCTACTTTGATGCAAAATGATGAAACCCGATTTGGTAATGGCTGTTCCATGGATCCCCACAAGCTTGCATTGTTTTGCAATGCACCTTGCTTAAATTGTCCAATTTATCCATTTTAAATTCCTTCCTTCCTCTGCCAACAAGGTTCCAAGGGGTGCCCATCTGTCTCAGCTACATGATTGCTCATTAATGTGTGCTTGAGATCCAAGAACATCCTTTCCACCAATTTCAACAAATATTGATCAGGATCGGCAACCTCTGACTGTAGTCACCCAATTCTTGACCAGACTGAGATCAGTTAAAGCAGCACAGAGCAAAAACACTGGCTGGCACCTTCCAGCTAGGTGATTGTGCACTGTTTTCCAAATCACTGACTGCTCTGTTATGCATCCAGTACTCACCTTAATTTAGTTAAGTATTAGTTTAGTATTAAGATGAAAGTATGTCGCTGAGGAAAAATGTTATCTTAAAGTTCTGATGGAGCTTAATGAGACACAATTCCCGTTTAATTTTTTTACTTGTAGTCATAAGATGAACAAATCCCATCAACATAGAATGGGGCACAGCACAGGAGGCCATTCAGTCCACTGCGTCCATGCTGGTTTTCTGCAAGAACAATTAATTAGCTCCTCTCCCCTGTTCTTTCTATGTAGTCCTTCAGGTTTTGATCCAATTCCGTTTTGAAAGCCACAGTTGAATCTGCCTTCACCATCCCCTCAAAGCTCTGCACCTGAGATCTCTGTAAAAAACGTCTGCCTTATGTTGCCGTTGTTTTATTTTTGTCAGAAACTTCAAATCTGCCTTCTTTTGGGCCTCAACCCCTCTACCAACAGGAAATGATTTTCTCATTCCACTCTCTCCATACCCCTCATGATCCTGAACACCTCCCACAAATCTCAACCTCAGACCCCTCCTCTCCATGGAGAACAATCTCAAGTTTCTCCAAACCATGCACATAATCAACGATTCTCATCCCTGAAATCCACCAGTACTGTATCCCCGTGTTATACAGCGACAGACCCGTCCCCACCAGTACTGTATCCCCCATGTTATACAGTGTCAGACCCGTCCCCACCAGTACTGTATCCCCGTGTTATACAGTGACAGACCTGTCCCCTCCAGTACTGTACCCCAGTGTTATACAGTGACAGGCCAGGCCCCACCAGTACTGTACCCCAGTGTTATACAGTGACAGACCTGTACCCACCAGTACTGTACCCCAGTGTTATACAGTAACAGACCTGTCCCCACCAGTACTGCACCCCAGTGTTATACAGTGTCAGACCCGTCCCCACCAGTACTGTATCCCCGTGTTATACAGTGACAGACCTGTCCCCTCCAGTACTGTACCCCAGTGTTATACAGTGACAGATCAGGCCCCACCAGTATTGTACCCCAGTGTTATACAGTGACAGACCAGGCCCCACCAGTATCATACCCCAGTGTTATACAGTGACAGACCTGTCCCCACCAGTACTGTACCCCAGTGCTATACAATGACAGATCAGTTCCCAGCAGCACTGTATCTCAGTGTTATGCAACGACAGACTTGTCCTCTCAAGGACTGCACCCCAGTGTTATATAATGACAGACCCATCCCCCGCCAGTAGTCCCCAGTGTTATACGGTGGCAGATCTATCCCAATAGTACTGTCCCCCAGTGTGTTAGTGACAGACCTGTCCCCACCAGTACTGTACCCCAGTGTTATACAGTGACAGACCTGTCCCCAACAGTACTGTACCCGTGTTATACAATGACAGACCTGTCCCCAACAGTACTGTACCCGTGTTATACAATGACAGACCTGTCCCCAACAGTACTGTACCCCAGTGTTATACAGTAACAGACCTGTTCCCACCAGTACTGTTCCTCTGTGTTATACAGTTTCAGACCTGTCTCCACCAGCCCCGTACCTGTTTATACAGTGATATACTTTTCCCCACCAGTACGATATCCAAATATTATACAGCTCAAATTTCTCTCTCCAGACACCACCCAAATTTGGAAGGGTAGAACCTAGAATTATACTTGCAGCTGTTTCTCGCAGTTACAGATGAAAACCAAATTTCAGTGAAATCTTGGTACCCATATTGGCAGGGTACAGCTATGAACTGTGATCCAGGATACTCTGCACAACACAGTAATCTAGTATGACTGCTTTCAACATACACTCTCCAGCTGACTTTTCTTCTCGAGTCTCGAATGCATGGCTGCTTGGAGAATTTTTCCTTGCATATCATGCAGAGTGGGTGAACAGCTTAATTCGGAATATGGAAGCACCATCACAAAGGCATTTTGTTTGAACCGTTATCTGGCGAGGGACTTGCCCTGTAGTAATGGTGGTATCGGTCAACCCTTAACACCTCAATGACTGCATTACATGATTTTGTGAGTAAGAAAGAAAACGAGAGAGAGAGAGTGAGAGACTGTGTGTGGGCATGCATGCGTCAGAGTGGTGTATGAAGTGCTTATGAAAAAGGCAAAAAGAAAGTGGTATGTTTGTGTGACTGTGCATGCGTGAAAGATGGAGAGTGGGTGAGAGAAATTGTGTTGTGTGTTTGTGTGCGTGAGAGAAAGTGTGCATGTGTGTGAGAGATTGTGTGAGAGGAAGATAGACAGTGTGGTGTGTGTAAGAGACAGATACAGAGAGCTCATTTCACAACAAATTCAACGATCATCGGAGCCTACTCCGGCAGCAGGAATAACAGACTCCTGAGAGACAATGCCACTTCACTCCATCCTAGTTGAATAAAAGTTTTTTTTGTGTGTATCGTTTACTCAAATCCTTCATTTCAGCTTGTGCCTTTTCTAGCACAACAGGAAGTCACAGAGTGCGACAGTGCACCAGTGGGAGGGGAGGCAGCTGCCGGTCGGCTGCCTTCAGCGGGTCACTCCGCATAATGCATGATGGATTCCACGTAATTGCCGGGAAACAGACCGGTTACGCCATTCATCACTCCTTCGTACCAGCCATCGTCATTCTTCTTCAACACATAAATGATGGCGCCCTCTTGGAAGGACAATTCATCCTCTTTGTCTTTTGAATAGTCATAGATAGCAACAACTGTGAACAGAAAACAGCAACAATTAGCTAGCACTGGCACAGTGGTTCAATCTGGACAGCGAACAACCAAGAAAAATGATCTCTTCAGCAGCCTCTGGTCTCCCTTAGATGTTCAATCTAAACAGCCATGGCCTAAGCTCATGGGTCAATTTTGCATCTGATACTCTTTACATCTGACCATGATGAGGGGTAGGACCCTGTCATTAGGGGAGGGGGGGTACCTCACTTCTCACAGTGAGGGTCTTGTCATAAGGAGAGGGGGCTATCTCAGTTCTTACTCTGAGGGGGAGGGCCCTGTCTTTAGGGGAGGGGGCTATCCCAGTAGTTAGTTGGAGGATCCTACTAAAATGAACCTAGTGTAGAACTACTGGGACAGGGAGTTTTGTTTTCTGTTCTTTATTCTTTCACAGGATCTGGGCATTGCGGCTAGGGCAGCATTTATTGCCCATCCCTCATTCCCCTTTACCTACGAGGCGTCTATGTTGTAACCTTTGTCTTAGAGTTGGCCACAGCTTCCCAACTGAAAGCAACTCACATTATATAGCGTTTAATGCAAAATTAGTATTAATGTAGATGTCATGTAAAATACTGTCCCAAGGAACTTCACAAATAGATGTAGACAAAATGGATATCAAGCCTGGAGAAGAGAGACAAGAAAAGGTATTTTTTTTAAATTAAGGGGCAATTTAGTGTGGCTAATCCACTCTGCTGCACATCTTTGGGTTGTGGGGGTGAGAACCATGCAGACACGGGGGGGGGGGACGACGTGCAAACTCCACACAGACAGTGACTCAGGGTCGGGATGGAACCCGGGTCCTCGGCGCCGTGAGGCAGCAGTGATAACCACTACACCACCAAACTGCCCAGGGAGAATTAATTGAAGGTGTAGTCAAAGAGATAGATCTTGAGCAGGTTTTTAAAGGAGGATGGAGTTGTGAAGGTGAAAAGGGTTTAGGGAGGATTTTCCAATAAGCAGCACCAAGGCAGATGAAAGCACTGTCACCATTCGTGGGGCAAAGAGCTGGGGATTGGGGAGAAAATGGGAAATGAAGAATCAAGGCAGTAGAACACTCTGGAAATAATAGCCTAAGAGATGAATTGCAGAGGTAGGGTGGAGTAAAGCCACAGACAGATTTATAGACATGGGCAAGGAATTTAAATTCGATATGTTAAGGAATAGGACGGTGGTGAGCTGGACAGTGTATGTTTCAGGTCGGGTCTTAGTTTTGGACAAATTAAAGTTTATAGAGCTGCAGGATGGGACACCGGAAAGCAGTGCGTTGTGCAGTAATTGTTTCTGGAGATGGTGATGACCTAAGTCAAGGAGAAACTGAGCAAAGGCAGGTCTATAAAGAGTTGAGATACAGAGCAATTGTGAATGGCAAAAGGGATTGAATAGCTGGCTCACTCCTGTTCCTATCCGTTTAAAGCTGAGCGCAGGTTGAACTGGAAGCCAAAGAGTACAGGTGGCCAGGTTCAATCTAAGAGAGGAGCAACTAGGGTGGTGTGTGCAATTGGTGGCAAGGGAGAGGGTCTTCTGGGGGCACTTATGACAAAAGGCTGTGGGGATTCCCATTGTTGAGCTGGATGAAGTTACAACTCATCCAAGAGTTGGCATCAGACGAGCAGGTAGACAGAATAGAGGCAACAGAGGGAATGAGTGTGGTGGTGGAGCTGGGTTTAGTTAGTGCTTCAGTGGTGGCTAAACTTTGGCCAGAAGTAAGGAAACCAGGAACTCACTGCGAAAGGGAGTGAGAGAACATAGAGAAATACAGCACAGAACAGGCCCTTCGGCCCACGATGTTGTGCCGAACTTTTGTCCACGGTTAATCATAGATCATAGAATTTTAGACACCAAGGGCAACTTATCATGGCCAATCCACCCAACCTGCACATCTTTGGACTGTGGGAGGAAACCGGAGCACCCGGAGGAAACCCGCGCACACACGGGGAGGATGTGCAGACTCCACACAGACAGTGACCCAGCCGGGAATCGAACCTGGGACCCTGGAGCTGTGAAGCAATTGTGCTATCCACAATGCTATCATGCTGCCCGGCAGGGTTACACACCTCATCCAGTGACGGAGCATGATGCAGTATTGGTTAGCCTTAAATCATTTGTCTAACTCTGAACTGAAACAAGAGATTGTTTTTAAATCTTGCAATCAATTAGGGGAATCACAGATATCAGGTCACTCAGGATATCACAATGCTTCTTCACCTGTTCAACTTCCACACATAAATCCAGTATACCAACACGTAGAAAGTAAAACTCGGAAACAGGCTATTTAACTCAATCAATCTAGCCAGTGATTAATAATAATCACTGCAGCACCGTAGCACAAGTGAATAGCACTGTGACTTCACAGCGCCAGGGTCCCAGGTTCGATTCCCCTCTGGGTCACTGTCTGTGCGGAGTCTGCACGTTCTCCCCGTGTCTGCATGGGTTTCCTCCGGGTGTTCCGGTTTCCTCCCACAGTCCGAAGACGTGCAGGTTATGTGGATTGGCCATGATAAATTGCCCTTAATGACAAAAAAGGTTTGGAGGTATTGGGTTTTGGGAATAGGGTGGAAGTGAGGGCTTAAGTGGGTCGATGCAGACTCGATGGGCCGAATGGCCTACTTCTGCACTGTATGTTCTATAATCGCTTTTTGTCACAAGTAGGCTTCAATGAAGTTACTTTGAAAAGCCCCTAGTCGCCACATTCCGGCGCCTGTTCAGGGAGGCCGGTACGGGAATTGAACCCGCGCTGATGCCTTGATCTGCATTACAAGTCAGCTGTTTAGCCCACTGTGCTAAAAAGAATTGGGTACTCTAAATATATATATATTTTTTTAAATATTCTTTAACCCCAAAATAAAACAAAAAAAAATCTGCAGTCCAAGGCAGATTCAGATTGTAATCATTGTGGTCGGCATCTCCCATCACACTGACAATGACAGGATAAAAAGATACTACCAAGAGTAGAGGATCTCAGGATGCCAGGATATAGCCATGAAAACATGGTCCCATGCACACCCCCCACCACAAGACAAAAAAGGAAAAAGTTGCACATTCAAAACCTCCCAAGATATCCAGACCAAGAAGGAACATCCGAGCAAGGGGGAACAACAGGATGTGGCCCTCAGTACAAGACATGGCTTGGCATTGTATGCTTCCGTATACAGGAGCCAGTAAACTAAGCATACTTACATCATGCCAAGACTAGCCACACAACAGACCTCGTCAGAGGCACTTTTCCAGCCCCATCGATACCAGAGGATTTGCAGCCTCCTCCACTGAGGAAACCCCATGCACAAGGAAAAGAAGAATCGTCAAGGCACCCATCAACTGGGTGTCTTGGGAGGGTTATGATTCTCCGACATGATACGGGAAACCCCGTAAGACACAATATACCAAATCAGAGCCTGGATCTGTGCCCTACTTGCCCAAGACGAGAAAGGAAACCCCAAAAAGAGAGGAACACCAGGATTACCAAAGAACGCCAGACAAGCTCCAATACCGTATACATTGGCAAAAAGGATACTGGGGTAGAACATCACAGGTGCACCAAAAACTGACTGGACACTATTTCCCCTGTGCAAGGAGGGCGGCAATCTGGAAGTCTCTATTTAAGACCACTTGGATGAGGGCGTCTAACTCCCCCATCCAGACTACCTGCCAATTGAAGAAAGACGCCAACAATGCTGATCCAAAGCACCCAGACTCACACTCACCTGACTTACTACCTTTCCAGTGGAACCCTATCCAGAGAAGGAGCACAGACCTTGCCTGGGCGTGCGCCATTACATATTTCCCCCTACCCCAACAACACCAGAGATGCCAACTTCAAAGAAGAATCCGAAGGAAGATAGTCCTCTCTGGGATACATAATCTGTCCGCACCTTCATAGAAGACAAGCAAGAATTCCATAACACCAAAATAACAAAAGAAAAAGACAACACATAGTTCTAACTGGGAGCATTCTCCAACCACAGTGAGGACTTATGTCATAATACCAACAACCTCCACACCAAACCACCTACCCGTACCTTGCTGTGGCGCTACTCATCTTCTCATAAACAAAGTGAAGGGTATGTAAAATGTACTCCCTTCTTGTCAACAAAAGGATGACAGCACAAAAAAAAATCAAAACTCGGCGAAAACTGCGCAGTCCTCATGTCACACAACTGACTTTGCATGATTTCCAAGGGCTGGAGGTGCGTCCCCATAAAGGAGACTGCCCTATCAACCGCCAGGATTCTCCTCTCCGCTTTGTCCACTCTCAAAAGGCTATTTTGCAGTCCATCAATGCGAGCACCAACAACCCGTGTCAAGGAGTCAAGACTATTGTCTACAACATCATTCACAATGGCAGCCATCATCTAGATGCCGACTGCATCACTGAAATGCAGGCTCACTCACTAGTAAAACTGCTGCTGCGAACTGGGCCCCATCCCAGCTGCCTTCCACCTCAATCAGACAAAAAGATTGTCTGCAACCACCTCAATCAGACAAAAATATTTTTTGGCTTAGCTTGGCTCCCCATCGCCGAAATCTAGGAGGATCTTCCAGGAACATAACACAGGACGTACACACCAGGAACAAATAAATATGGGTTGTGCATCAGATTTTATAAAAGGGATTAAAAGATGAATACGGGCAGCACAGTGGTGCAGTGGTTAGCATTGCTGCCTCATGGCGCAGAGGTCCCGGGTTATATCCCGGCTCTGGGTCACTGCCCGTGTGGTTTGTACATTCTCCCAGTGTTTGAGTGGGTTTTGCCCCCACAACCCAAAGATGTGCAGGTTAGGTAGATTGGCCACGCTAAATTGCCCTTTAATTGGGAAAAATTAATTGGGTACTCTAAATTTATTTTTAAAAGGATGAATATCGCCAGATCTTGCAAAAACTCAGCCGCTACTGTGTTCACATCATGTGGACCCCCCCCCCCAACCCAAATTCTGTTGAGCTCAATGTGTTTAAGTAAATGAATGAAAAATTAGTCAGTTCTGCAGCCTGAGAGCAGTCACATTTCATTTGCTAACAACTGGTTTTCAAGCAGGAGCCTGGTCCATGATATTGGAAATTAGTTTATGGTTGAGAATCACTATTTTAGAGCAAGTGAATGCCACTTTTCATCATTTTACTTAACAAGGAGCACAAAGGTGTGCTGTTTATTCACCTATCTGAAATAAATTAAGTCAAATGTTCGTTTACAGCCTATTCAGTCTTTTAATAGAACACGTTCAATCTACTTTACAAAGAGACATGTTGCATGTACCACCCCGTGATGATGCACAGCAAGGATCCAGGGATCTCACTAACAGTTAACCAGACAGCTGGCCAGAAAAGACTCCATAGGGAATGATCAGTAAAGCTGAATTCTGGAAAGTATCTTGCATTGAGAAACATGCCGGCGTTAGGAATCATTGAAAATTCACAGTAAGTGCAAGATGTGGAGGTGCGAGGGAGGAGGGGATTGCGGGAAAATCAAATACAAAACCATAAATTCCATGTAACCTGTTCCACTGACCTTTTTCCAAATAGTTCTTGGGTGCCCAAGGTGGATCCTCCTCTGCATATGGGTCACTATACTCTACCACTGCGGTCTCTTCTTCCTCATAATCCTCTGGTGGCGGAGGAGGAGGGGGTGATTCATCAAATACCACATCATCAGTTGGTGGAGGTGGTGGTGGAGTGGAGTCCTCTGAAACTACAATGTTAATGTCACATTAAAGGAAAGGGATTAGCATTTATTTAGCACCTTTCATGAGCTCAGGACGTCCTGTACTGTTCGTGGCAAAATAAGTACTTATGAAGTTTAGTAATGAAAGAAACGTGGCAGCGATATGCCCGCAGAAAGTTCCCACAAAGAGCAATAAGGTAAGTGACCTTATCATTTGAAGTGTGGGTTACAAGGGGACAAGGGTTCACAGTGAGGGGCAGGAGGTTCAGGGGGGATTTGAGGAAAAAACATTTTACCCAGAGGGTGGTGACTGTCTGGAATGCACTGCCTGGGAGGGTGGTAGAGGTGGGTTGCCTCACATCCTTTAAAAAGTACCTGGATGAGCACTTGGCACATTTTAACATTCGAAGATATGGGCCAAGTGCTGGCAAATGGAATTAGGATTGGCAGGTCAGGTACCTTTCATACAGCAATGCAGACTCGATGGGCCGAATGGCTTTTCTGCACTGTATATTTCTGTGATCTGTTTCAAGTGCTGGTTGAGGATAATATTGTTCTGGGGGACCAGAGTAATCCTTGATCTTCAAGCAGTGTCATATGTTTAAGAACAGAAGGAAGATAGGACCTTGGTTTAATATCTCATCCAAAAAACAGCACCACCAACGTTGCGGCACACTATAGTATTGGAATAGATTATTCGCTCAAGTCTCTGTAAACCAAGGCTACAACGTGCAATAAGCCTACACTTTGCAACAGGTTGTACTAATTGTATATTTGCATCTTTGTTACATTAAACTCTCTGCCAACTCCCAAGAAATGCAAGTTTTACAGAAAATAATATTTTACTACTGTTTTTTTTTCATAAGACCTAATGGAATTTCTAACACTGATAACCAAGTACGTCCATTCCTGACTTGGTTTCATTTTAAAAGTACAATAACTGCATTGTGCTTAAACTGGAATTTCAGGCGGGACTTTATTTTAATAAATATTTTTATTCTCCTTTTTCACATTTTCATCATATTTACAACAAATAATTAATAATAACAATAAATACAATGGCAATCCCCTAGCCAACAATTCCCTCATCCTCTAGCCAACAATACCCATAACCATATTTTACTATTGTTAACAAGGAAATTAAAATTCTCACTGCCAGAGTCATTTTTATTTTACAGCTGAAAAAGGAGTTGTGTTTCCAAAGGTTTTCCATCTTATACTCATCATGACAAATGCAAGAATGCCAAATTTTAAATGACCCTTGAACAATAGGTTAGGGAAGATTTTTCAGGCTGTTGCTATGCTGTGGCAACAATTCACATTTTCCACAAACAGAATGCTGCCATCAGCCCCAAAAGATGTGTTGCCTACCACACAATTCAGCAACATTGTGTATGAATTTCAGTACCGGTGTTTTGCCAGGTATGTAGGCCGGACATACCAACAATTGGCTGGTCATACGAGGGGGACTGGAGAAGAGGGTAGTATCGGCGGTTACGGGGCTATTTTGGAGGAGGAGAAGGCGCCACGAAAAGGGATCAAGGCAAAGTGGAAGGAAGAGTTGGGAGAGGGTATGGAGGAGGGGTTCTGGTGTGAGGTGCTCCGGAGGGTGAAAGCCTCCACCTCATGTGCAAGGTTGGGACAGATACAGCTGAAGGTGGTGTATAGACTACACCGTACAAGGGTGAGGATGAGCCGGTTCTTTGAGAGGGTGGAAGATGTGTCTGTATGTTGCGGTAGGGGGGGGTGCAAAAACCACGTTCATATGTTTTGGTCCTGTCCAAAGCTGGAGGATTACTGGAAGGAGGTTTTTAGGGTAATCTCTAAAGTGGTGCACGTGAAACTGGACCCGGGCCTCGGAAGGCCATATTCGGGGTGTCGGACCAGCTGGGGCTGGAAACGGGCGCGGAGGCAGATGTGGCCTTCGCCTCGTTGATCGCCCAAAGGCGGATCCTGTTAGGATGGAGATCAACCTCTCCACCCTGTGCCCTGGTGTGGTGGGGGGACCTGCTGGAGTTCTTGAAGCTTGAAAATGGGGATTGACATTACATTCGTTACTGATTATTGTTTACTGTTGGGTGTAAATTTGGGAGAAAATATGAAAAAAGGAGGAGAATAAAAATATATTTTTAAAAAATGGTCTAGCCATATCACACAGTTTGTTCCTTTGATTGTTCACAATAAATAGGCAGAGTACAGACTGCACTCAACCGGCCCATACGTGTAAAACCCAAAACAAAACATGTACTGTTAGATGTGATTCTGCAATAAGCTGCACCTACTGAACAATTCCAAGTGTGCTAATGGCAACACTAATGACCAATTTTAGATAATCAGTCAAACTCATAATTTGGCTCATTCGTAATGCTTTCTAGAAATAACATACATTTGTATTCAGGTGTCCATTCTCTGCTGTTAGGAATTAAAAACTAATAAACCAAGAACAACTTATTTATAAAAGGCACAAATAAATCTAATATGAATTTATTAAAAGTGATTATAACCAAAATTCATCCACTTCGAGTAAAAGACACCACTAGCTGCATGTTTACAGAGGCAGTCAACTTTACACTATTGAGCCTTCACCACACAGAAAGCTCATTTCAGTAGAATGAGATTCCAACGAGCCTTGTTCCCTTCACAGAACTGAGCAACTGAAACATCCCAATGCAAGGCTGATTTTCATCTCTTTCTTTGGTTGTTTACTTGCGGGTTCTCGCGGGGTACCTCGCTAGCAGGCTGAGATTGGCTAGTGAATGGGAGCGAGGTGGGGGGATGGACTGCGGCTTGTCGAACCTCTTTAGGTAGGTTTCGATGAGCCTTAGAGGTGCGAATGGCTGGGGGAATGGGAGGAGAGCGGTGTCGATTCGAGAGGAAGTGGTTGGGGGATTTCTGGGATAGGGGAGGGTGTAGAATGCTAACCGAGACTGGGAATGGCTCTTTGTCCCATCTGGTGGATGGGGCTGGCTGCCATCTTGGGTGGGCTCCAGTTTCAGGGCCAGGGGTATTGAAGGGGATAATCCCTCACGGTGGAAATGGCTGACTCAAGGGGAGGGGGGGGGGGGGGGGGGGGGGGGAAGAGGGTGGTGAGAGACCGCTGATTCGATTGGCTGCATGGAATGTGCGGGCTTTGTGTGTGTGTGTGTGTGTGTGGGGTGGGGGGGGGGGGGGGGGGGGTGCCTATGAAGCGCACAAGAGTTTCCTCACATTTGGTGAGTTTGAGGGCCGGTGTGATGCTTTTGCAGGAGATCCACTTGCGGGTGAGGGACCAGATCGATTCCATAAGGGTTGGGTGAGCCAGGTGTTCCACTCGGGCTTTGACAGCTGGGCCTGAGGGATGGCGGTGATACTAATTAATAAATGCTGGTTTCAGTTGGGGAAAGTGGTAGCAGACCAAGGCAGTTGATATGTCATGTCACACAATGTTGGAAGGTAAGTCGGTGGTTTTAGCGAGTGTGTACACTCCAAATTGAGATGATGTAGAGTTTATGAAGAGGATGTTGGTGGCCATACCATTCATGCACACGCACCAGTTGAATTTGGCTGGAGATTTGAATTGTGTTCTCCCAAGTTAGACCGGTAAGCCAAAGCCGTTGGCCCCCTCGGGGGTAGCGAAGGTACTGAAGGATATGGGTAGGGCAAATTTGTGGCAGTTTTTTGCACCGTGGGGCAGGGAATTCTTTTTTTCTCTGGTGCATATCGTGTATTTGCGTATTGATTTTTTTGTGAAGAGGAGGTCACTGCTGCCAGCGGTGAGGAATGAGGACTATTCCGTGATAGTTATTTTGGATCATGCTCAGTACCCGGTAGATGCAGTTTTGGAGATGGGGCTGATTCAGCATCCTGCGTGAAGTTTGGATGGGGGGCTGTTGGCGGACTGAGGATTTGGGTGAAGGTGGCCAGGTGGTTGATTTCCCAATTCATTTTTTCAAGTACCCAATTCATTTTTTTCCCAATTAAGGGCAGTTTAGCGTGGCCAATCCTCCTACATCTTTGGGTTGTGGGGCTGAGACCCTCGCAGACATGGGGAGAATGTGCAAACTCCACATGGACAGTGACTCACGGCTGGGATCGAACCCGGGTCGTCAGCACCTTGAGACAGCAGTGCTAACCATTGCAGCACCGTGCCGTTCTAGCTAGGGTGATTGATGACTATGTGGGGTTCAATAAAGATGGGGAGGTGTCGCCCTCGGTATTGTCGGAGGCCCTGAAGGCGGTGGTGAGAGGGGAGATAATCTTGCACAAGGTGCAGGTGGATAGGGGCGCAAGAGAGGAACGCCAACGGTTAGTGGATGAGATTTTGGAGGGAAATGGTATTAGAATGACCTGACTCCAGAGCTCCTGGCGAGCAGAAAGAAGCTGCAGTCACAGTTTGAACTATTATTTACTGATAAGGCAGTGCGCCAGTTGCGGTACTTGAGGGGGGTTAATGTATGAGTATAGGAGAAGGCTGTCTGCGCTGGATATAATTAATGGGCTGTTTGAGGCATTTTATAAGAATCTATATCTGTCGCAGCTGCCTGGGGAGGAGTCGAATGTAGTAGAGTTTCTGAGGGGTTAGTGTCCTAAGGTGGATGAGAAGGATCGGGAAGAGTTGGAGGTGCTGTTGAGGGTGGAGAGGTCTGGGTGAGCAGCTACTGGGCGAATGCAGACTGGTAAGGTGCCGGGACCGGACGGTTTGCCGGTGGAATGTTAGAAAAAGTTTGCCAATCGACTGGTGCCACAACTGGTGGAAACGTTTGAGGAATCGGGAGCGGTGGTCTCTCCCGGAGACAATGATGCGAGCGTCTATTTCTCTCTTGCTAAAGAAGGACAAGGATCCAGTAGAGTGTGGGTCATATGTCCATTTTCCTTATTGAATATGGATGCGAAGATCTTGGCCGAGGTTCTTGCGCTGCAGTTGGAGGAGTGTCTCCCATAGGTTATTGGGAAGGATCAGTCAGGGTTTGTGAAGGGTCGGTATTTGTTGTCTAAAGTGAAGTGGCTTTTAAAAGTGGTTTTGTTCCCGGCAGAAGGGAGAGAGCAGGAGGTCATTGTGGCATTGGATGCTGAGAAGGCTTTTTGATAGGGTAAATGGGAGTATTTGTTTGCGGTATTGGGACGGTTTGGGATATGGCCTAATTTTGTGTCGTGGGCCCGGATATTATATATTGCGCTTAAGGCTAGTTTCCGTACAATAATGTGAATTTGGGATATTCTCGCTGCATAAGGGAACAGGGAAGAGTGCCCTATGACCCCCCTCTTGTTTGCGTTGGCAAATGATTGTCCCGAGGGCCTCGGATAGGTGGAGGAGGATAATGGGGGACTTTGGGGGCGGGGGGGGTGGAACACAAGGGTGTGCTTGCGTGCTGATGATCTTCTCTTGTATGTGACGGATACAATGGGTGCTATCGTGGGTGTTGAAGCGTTTTGGGGCTTTTTCAAGGTATAAACTGAACTGGGAGAAAAGTGAGTGTTTTTGGTCAGTCCACTGTGGAGGGGAGTTAATTTGGGAGGAGGGGGGTTTACCATTCCAGTAAACAGGTTCTCATTTTAGGTACTTGGGTGTGCGGGTAGCTTGGGATTGGGCCTGGTTCCGTAAATTGAATTTTAGGACCTTGGTGAGTAGGGTCAAGGCCGATTTACAGAGGTGAGAAAGTCTCCCTCTGTCCTTGGCGCACAGAATTCAATTGGCGAAGATGAATGTTTTACCACGGTTTCTATTTCTGTTCCAGTGTTTGCCGGTTTTCTGCAAAAATCCTCCGTTGGGAGAGTGGAGAGATTGACGTTATTTGGGTGGGTAAAGTGTCTAGGATTCGGAGGACGGTCCTTCAGAGGGAGCGGCAGTCAGGGGGCTTGGCATTGCCGAACTTGATATTTTTTTTCTCTTTAAATTTCGAGTACCCAATTAATTTTTCCAATTAAGGGGCAATTTAGCGTGGCCAATCCACCGACCCTACACATCTTTGGATTGTGGGGGTGAAACCCATGCAGATATGGGGAGATTGTGCAAACTCCACACGGACAGTGATCCAGAGCCGGGATCGAACCTGGGACCTCGGCGCCGTGAGGCAGCAGCGCTATCCAGTATGCCACCGTGCTGCCCCGAACTTGACATATTATTACTGGGCGGCGAATGTGGAGAAGGTATTGGGGTGGTCTGGGGATCCTGAGGCTCTATGAGTGCAGATGGAGTCGGGGGTCAGGGTTAAGGCCTTTTGTGACAGCCACGCTGCCATTTTCTCTGGGGTACATTCAGCGAACCTGGTGGTGGTCTGTACACTGAAGATATGGAGACAATTTCAGCAGCACTTTAAATTGGGGGAAACATTGAAGCTGATGCCGATTTGAACGAATCACATGTTTGAACCTTGGGGGCTGGTTGTCAGGTTGAGGTGATGGGAGGAGAAACGGGTGGAAAGGATGAGGGATTTGTTTTTGGAGGGGCGATTTGCGAGCCTGTCGGAAAAATTTGGGCTTCCACAGAGGGATACCATTTAGTTATCTATAGGTTCATAATTTCATGAAATAGATCTTTCCGACATTCCCTGTGGTGCTGCCATCCTAATTTTTGGAGAGGGTCTGTCACTGGCAGGGATGAAGGAGGGGTGGAAATTGGGGATTTATGGTAGAATTATGGTGAAGAATGCAGTGTGAATGGAGGGAGTTAAGGCCAAGTCGAAGGAAGAGTTGGGGTTGGAATTGAAGGATGGGATGAGGTGCAAGGCCCACGGAGGTTGAATGCAACAACCTCATATGCGAGATTAGGATTGATACAGTTGAAGGTAGTGCATAGGGCCCACTTGACAAAGTCTTGGATGAGTAGGTTGTTTGTGGGAGCAGAGGATGAGTGTGAATGTTGTGGGAGGGGGCCGGCAAATCATGTGCATACGTTCTGGTCGTGACCTAAGTTTGCGGGGTCCTGGCTCTCCTTCTTCAGCAGGGATTCTACAAATTGAACTGAAGCCCTGTCCCTTAGGGTCCATATTTGGGGTGTCGGATCTACTAGGGCTGCAGGCATGGGCGGGTGTCCTGGCGTTTGTTATTGTTTTGTTGTGTTGTAAGCTGAATAAAAATACTTTTTTAAAAAAGCCTGGCGCCTTTTAAAAAATTATCCGGGAGCTTGGGAAGCCTTATTCCATGGCAATGCCTCAGCCAATGAATTTACTTACCAGTCAGCACCCTTTCCTTATGTAGGATGAATTTTTGTGATCATTTGGAATTTGACATTCTTGCATTTGTCCTGATGAGCGCAAGATAAAAAGCTTCAACAAAATGCCTAATTTTCAGCAATTTTTGTTTTACCTGGACAGCAAATTTGCTTCCGTCAATTTAAAAGTCCCTGGTCTCAAAATAGTTCCAGTGACATGGGTCAGAACATCCTGAAACATGAATACTGCTCTGCAGAGGAGCTGGTAGAGGGGCTGGGGACGCCGATAGAGTTGGAGGAGCTAGTCAGGGGGATCGGGCAAATGCAGTCAGGTAAGGCGCCGGGGCCGGACGGGTTCCCGGTAGAATTTTATAAAAAGTATGCGGATCTGGTGGGCCCCCTGTTGGTGCGAGCCTTCAATGAGGCATGGGAGGGGGGGGGCTTTGCCCCCAACGATGTCGCGGGCACTGATCTCTCTGATCCTGAAGCGGGATAAGGACCCCTTGCAGTGTGGATCATACAGGCCTATCTCGCTCCTCAATGTTGACGCTAAGTTGCTGGCGAAGATCCTGGCCACCAGGATAGAGGACTGTGCGCCAGGGGTGATACATGAGGATCAGACAGGATTTGTCAAGGGACGGCAGCTCAACACAAATGTGCGGAGACTACTAAATGTTATTATGATGCCGGCAGTGGAGGGGGAGGCTGAGATAGTGGTGGCGCTGGATGCGGAGAAAGCATTTGATAGAGTTGAGTGGGGGTACCTGTGGGAGGTGCTGGAGCGGTTCGGATTCGGGGAGGGATTCATCAAATGGGTGAGGCTGCGCTACGCGGCTCCGATGGCGAGTGTAGTTACCAATGGAAGGAGATCGGAGTACTTTAGGCTCTACCGTGGGACCAGGCAGGGGTGCCCCCTGTCCCCCTTGCTCTTTGCACTGGCGATTGAACCTTTGGCTATGGCGTTGAGGGAGTCAGGGAGATGGAGGGGTCTGGTGCGGGGTGGGGAGGAACATCGTGTATCGCTGTATGCGGACGACCTGCTGTTGTATGTGGCGGATCCAGAAGGGGGAATGCCGGGGGTGATGGAGCTGTTAGCGGAATTTGGGGGCTTCTCGGGCTATAAGTTAAATTTAGGCAAGAGTGAGGTATTTGTAGTACACCCGGGTGATCAGGAGGAGGGAATCGGGAGACTCCCATTTAAGAGGGCAGTGAAGAGTTTCAGATACCTGGGGGTGCAGGTGGCCAGGAGTTGGGGGACTCTCCATAAGCTTAATTTTACCAGGCTGGTGGAGCAGATGGAAGAGGAATTTAAAAGGTGGGACATGGTGCCGCTATCGTTGGCGGGTAGAGTGCAGTCCGTCAAAATGACGGTTCTCCCGAGGTTCTTGTTCCTTTTCCAGTGTTTGCCCATCTTTATCCCTAGGGCCTTTTTTAGAAGGGTGACTAGCAGCATCATGAGCTTTGTTTGGGCGCATGGGACCCCGAGGGTGAAGAGGGTCTTCTTGGAGCGGGGTAGAGATGGTGGGGGGCTGGCGTTACCCAATCTCTCGGGGTATTATTGGGCGGCCAATGTGTCGATGGTGCGCAAGTGGGTAATGGAGGGGGAGGGGGCAGCATGGAAACGGATGGAGAGGGCGTCCTGTGGCGATACAAGCCTGGGGGCCCTGGTAACGGCGCCGTGGCCGTTCCCTCCTACGAGGTATACCACGAGTCCAGTGGTGGCGGCTACCCTCAAGATTTGGGGGCAGTGGAGGCGACATAGGGGAGAAGTGGGGGGCTCGATGGAGGCTCCGTTAAGGGGGAACCATAGGTTCGTCCCGGGGAACATTGATGGGGGATTTCAGGGTTGGCACAGAGCGGGCATCAGACAGCTGAGGGACCTGTTTATTGATGGGAGGTTTGCGAGCCTGGGGGAGTTGGAGGAGAAATTTGGGCTCCCCCCGGGGAACATGTTCAGGTATCTGCAGGTAAAGGCATTTGCTAGGCGGCAGGTGGAGGGATTCCCTTCGCTTCCCGCGAGGGGGGTGAGCGACAGGGTGCTTTCGGGGGTCTGGGTCGGAGAGGGGAAGATATCTGATATCTACAAGGTTATGCAGGAGGCGGAGGAGGCGTCAGTAGAGGAGCTGAAAACGAAGTGGGAGGGGGAACTGGGGGAACAGATCGAAGACGGGACATGGGCTGATGCCCTGGAGAGGGTTAATTCTTCCTCCTCGTGTGCGCGGCTTAGCCTCATCCAATTCAAGGTGCTGCACCGGGCCCACATGACTGGGACGAGGATGAGTAGGTTCTTTGGGGGTGAGGACAGGTGTGTCAGGTGCTCGGGGAGTCCAGCGAACCATGCCCATATGTTCTGGGCATGCCCGGCACTGGAGGAGTTCTGGAAGGGGGTGGCGAGGAAGGTGTCGAGGGTGGTGGGATCCAGGGTCAAGCCAGGATGGGGACTCACGATTTTTGGGGTTGGGGTGGAGCCGGGAGTGCAGGAGGCGAAAGAGGCCGGTGTGCTGGCCTTTGCGTCCCTAGTAGCCCGGCGAAGGATCTTGCTACAATGGAAGTATGCGAGGCCCCCAAGCGTGGAGACCTGGATCAATGACATGGCGGGTTTCATTAAGCTAGAGAAGGTCAAATTCGCCCTGAGAGGGTCGGTACAAGGGTTCTTTAGGCGGTGGCAGCCTTTTCTCGACTTTCTGGCTCAACGATAGGGTACGGGGACAGCAGCAGCAGCAACCCGGGAGGGAAAAGGGGAGGGAAAAGGGGAGGGAAAAGGGGGGGGGGGGGGGCCGACAATGACTATGTTTGTTTATTTAATTTTAATATTTTTTAAGTTCTTTTGTTGTTCATTAGGGTTGGGGGGGGTGGGGGATGTGATACATGCGCCGATACGGTCTGGGGGTGTCACAGTTATTATGGGTTATTTTGTTGCATTTCATTGTTTGTCGTTATGTTTTATATTTTCTGTAAAAAATTCCAATAAAAATTATATAATAAAAAAAAAAGAATACTGCTCTGCATAGTGTCCAGTTTGTGACAACCTTGTCAAGTGGCCATATTTTCCATCGAAGACGAGAGGCAAAATTGCCGAGTGCTATGGGAACGTGATTGTACAGTGTTTAAACACCCATGGGATATGGTACGGAATCCTCACTGACTGACGGGATGAAATCTTTGCTGTTGGCAATTAGAATTTTACACGAGTTTAATTAGCCCCAATTAAAATTCTTTAAAAAAAATTTTAGAGTGCCCAATTCATTAAGGGACACTTTAGCGTGTTCAATCCACCTACCTTGCACATCTTTGGGTTGTGGGGGTGAAACCCACTCAAACACAGGGAGAATGTGCAAACTCTACTCAAAGTCGGGATCGAACCTGGGACCTCGGCGCCGTGAGACTGCAGTGCTACCAGTGCACCACCGTGCTGCCCTCCAATTAAAATTCTTAATGAGTATGGATGAGTGGCAGCAATACACTAAGTTGGTAATTTTACCTAAGAAGGTGTTAGATTTGGGAAAATGGTGAAAGTTTATACTTGCACACTCAAGGACATCTTCCCAGTTTGTGTCAGAGACATATGTTTGAAGCAGACTAGATGGACCTTCATGCTGAATCAAATGCTGGTTAGGTAATTTGACAGGACTTCTTGGGTGAGGTATTCAAAGATAATTGATGGCAATGCAACTATGCCCATTGAGCATTTCAGGAAAGGACAGGGGAAAAAGGGTTAAGATAATGGTATCTGGGCAAAGAGGTTATGAATTGGGGAGTTTTGTCGTTACAGTTCCCTACAACATTCAAAATCTGCATATTTGTGCTGCACAACGCAACCTTGCCAGCAGCGATTTGTTTTCAGAGACAATGCACTCAAAAAGAGTGCTAAATGACGTCTTAAAAATAACCCTCTGCACATGTCTAGGTGCTGCAAAGACATCGCAGGGACAGACTGGGTTTCCAATTACCCATCCACTCCTTCAGAGCCAGACAGAATTTCAGCAACAAGACGCAAATGAGCCAATCAAACAAAAAGCGAATGAATGGATAGTGGTTCAAACTGTCTTTCACCTGAGCTTTGTGCCATTTTGAATTAATGAAGCTCATTGTGGTGCATGCAATTAATCACACACATGGCACAAGAGGTAATGCAGTGGGTCAAGATGTGGGGATCTCATTTTCAGTTCTTAATTCAAATCCAGCCCGTACCGATAGGCTAAAACTCACCTGTCTGCCAGCATCAACGGCAAAGGTGCTTGGTTCAACTGAGCTCAAAATGAAATGAAATGAAATGAAAATCGCTTATCGTCACAAGTAGGCTTCAAATGAAGTTACTGTGACAAGCCCCTTGTCGCCACATTCCGGCACCTGTTCGGGGAGGCTGGTATGGGAATTGAACCCGCTCTGCGGGCCTGCCTTAGTCTGCTTTAAAAGCCAGCTATTTAGCCCTGTGCGAAACCAGCCCCAGAAGGGTGAAAAACAGAAAACGGTCACACTGGTGCAAGATGGTGCTGTTGTTTGAAGTGCAATTGGGACAGAGTGGGCAAAGCTCGGTTCTGCATTAACTTCAGTCATAGTTCATGAGGTTCATCTGCCCGTGCCTTCATTTCCATTTCTCCTCATGAGGATCACAAGATCCTCATTTGTGACCACATTGACAAGATCAAATATCTTTCCCTCTTTTCTATGTTTTGGGATAGACCACTATCTCTTGAACACTCATTGTTCATTCTTCCTTAACTGAGTTCTGGTTGCCCTGCCGATGGTGCTCCTAATCAAACTAACAGGTGCTTAGCACACGAAGCGGCGGGACGGATGTACCGCCGCATCAAAAAGAGCCGGACAGACAGGTGCCCTCTCCCCTGGGGTTAGAGGGGGTCGTGAATTGGAAGGAAGCCTTTCCTGAGGTGGTGAGGGAGCAGCTGCAGGCAATCAAGGCAGAGTTGAAAGCAGACGCAGAGGCCGCAGTACAGGCAGCAGTGGCCAGGGCCATGTCAGGGGTGCAGCAGGCTCTGACCAGATTGGAGGAGAAAGTGGATGCCCAAGGGAAGAAACTGGAAGCTCAAGGGAAGAAACTGGAAGCTCAAGGGGGGGAAACTGGAAGCCCATGAGGCAACCATTAAGGAGCTAGAGAAAGCAGCGACAGACATGAGCGACCGGGTCACGGCCCTAGAAACGGAAGTGGCGAGACTGGGCGCAACACAGGGGAGCCTGAAGGGCAGGGTAGACGACCAAGAAAACAGCTCGAGAAGGCAAAATGTTAGGATAGTGGGCCTGCCAGAGGGGACCGAGGGTAGAAACCCCACAGAATACGTGGCTGCAATGCTGGGCAACTTAGTGGGCAGGAAAGCTTTCCCCACCCCACCGGATCTGGACAGAGCACATCGGTCGCTGCGCCCGAAGCCCAAGGAAGGGGATCAACCGAGAGCAGTCATAGCCAAACTGCACCGGTACCGGGATAGGGAGGCAATCCTGCGCTGGGCCAAGGAAAATAGAGCCAGCAAATGGGACGGGCACACCATCCGAATATATGAAGACCTTGGAGTGGATATATCTAAGAAACGGGCTGAGTTTAACAGAGCGAAAGCGGCTCTCTACAGGAACAAAGTGCGTTTTGGTATGCTGTACCCAGCGAAGCTCTGGGTCACATACCAAAACAAGGAATATTTCTTTACAGCCCCTGCTGAGGCGAATAGATTCGTCGAGGAGCACGGGCTGGAAGAACAGCAGGGGAAGTAGGGACGAGGGGCCCCTGGCAAGGAGCAACGACACGCCAATGGGTAGGATGGGGGAAGAGCAGGCAGAAAACCGTAGAGGCCAGGTAGAGGAGAAGCGAGACAACAACCTCCGAGAGGGGAGCCACCGTAATAGCAGGAAAGCTAGCGCCGGGGGCACGCAACAAAGCAGGGCCGCTGCGCACCCCCAACAGGGGGGAAGGCGCCAGGCAGGGGAGGGGGGAGATCACCCACCAAAGTCGGGAGAGCAAACGGGGACAGGAATAGGGTATAGAGGAGCAAAGGAGGGGTATACAGGGGAGGAGGGTAGAGGGAGAGACCAGGGGGGACACATAGGGAGGGGAAAGGTAGGGTCAAAGGGACAAACGAGTCCAGAAAAGGAACAGGGCTACAAAGTACCACAACCAAGGGCTCGGAACAAGGAACCGCTGCAAGCACCCACCCAGTACGGTCTGTGGGCAAAGGGGCCCCCCCCAGAGTGCAGGGGACTACCCGCGTGGCGGACACACAGTGGATGGCCATGGCGGGTGCCCCCAAGACAAGGGGAAACCCCGGAGTGCAGAGACCCGAACGCATGGGGAGAGCAGTGGTAGCGGCCATCCTGGACGGCCCCCTAACAAAGGGAAACCCCGGAGGGCAGGGGCTCGTCCACCAGACAAACATGGTTAATCCCACAGGAACGAGGGGGCAGAAGCCCCCCACCAGGATAATCACCTGGAACGTAAGGGGACTTAACGGCCCAGTGAAGAGATCCAGAGTCCTCACCCACCTCAGAAATATGAGGGCCGACATAGTCTTCCTCCAAGAGACGCATCTGAGGGAGCAGGACCAACTGCGGGTAAGAAAGGGCTGGGTGGGACAATCCTACCATTCCTGCTATGGGACAAGGGCCAGGGGGGTGGCGATACTGATCGGCAAGAGGACAATGTTTAGGGCGACAAAGACGGTTACAGACCCAGGGGGGCAATATGTCATGGTCAGCGGGGTCCTGGATGGGGCGCCGGTAGTCCTAGTCAACGTGTACGCGCCCAACTGGGACGACACGAGCTTCATCCAAAAGACCATGGCAGAAATCCCGGACATAGCGACGCATCGACTAATCATGGGAGGGGACTTCAACTGTGTACAGGACCCAAAGACGGACAGATCAAACCCCAAAACGGGGAAAACCTCAAACATGGCAAGGGAACTCGGTCACTTTATGGAGCAGATGGGAGCTGTGGACCCCTGGAGGTTCGCCCACCCGGGGGAGAAAGAATTCTCCTTCTTCTCCCCAGTACACAACGTGTTCACCAGAATTGACTTCTTTGTGGTGGGGAAAACGGTGCTTCCAGGGATAGACAAGGTGGAATATTCCGCAATTGTGATATCAGACCACGCCCCACACTACATGGACGTGCGGCTGGAGACGGGAAGGGCCCAGCGCACCACATGGAGGTTGGATGGTGCCTTACTAGCTGACAAGGCCTTCAGCGAAAGGATAGCGCGGGCCATAGCGGAGTACACGGAGAACAACCAAAACGGGGAGGTATCATCCTCCACGTTCTGGGAAGCGCTTAAGGCCGTACTAAGAGGGGAAATCATTGCCTTCAAAGCGCAAAGAGATAGGGAGGAAAGGGTGGCTGGGCAGAAGCTGGTCGACTCCATACTGGAGGTAGACCGTAAATACTCCGAGGCCCCGACCGTAGAGCTCCTGGCGGAGAGAAAAGAACTACAAAGGAACTTTGACCTGCTCTCCACCAGGAAAGCAGTGCACCAACTCCGCCAGGCACGCGGGACCCTGTACGAACACAGAGACAAAGCCAGCCGCCTGTTGGCACACCAGCTGAGAAAGCAGGCAGCCACCAGAGAAATTGGGCAAATCAGGGGTACCAGAGGCATGTTGGAAACAGAACCAGAGAGGATTAACAAAACCTTCAAGGCCTTCTACCAAGAGCTGTACACCTCAGAGCCCCCAACGGGGAAGGCTGGGATGAACCGGTTCCTTGATGGACTGGTCATACCAGTCGTGGGAGAGGGCAGGAAACGGGACCTGGAAGCACCACTAGCACTGGGAGAGATCATGGACAGTATCAGCTCCATGCAGACGGGGAAGGCGCCGGGACCGGACGGATTCCCGGCGGACTTCTACAAAAAATTTGCGACAGCGCTGGCCCCGCACCTGCGGGAGATGTTCGCAGACTCGCTAGCTAGGGGCACACTGCCACCCACGTTAGCACAGGCCTCAATCTCGCTGATACCTAAGAAAGACAAAGACCCAACGGAATGTGGGTCATACAGACCCATATCTCTGCTGAACGCAGACGCCAAAATACTGGCCAAAATCCTAGCCAAAAGGCTGGAAGACTGTACCTGAGGTGGTCACAGAGGACCAGACGGGCTTCGTCAAAGGTAGACAGCTCACCTCGAACATCAGGCGCCTGCTGAACGTGATAATGACCCCCTCCGGGGAGAGAACACAAGAGGTGATCGTCTCCCTGGACGCAGAAAAGGCCTTCGACAGAGTCGAATGGAAATACCTCATAGAGGTACTGGAGCGGTTCGGGCTTGGAACAGGGTTCACCGCGTGGGTAAAACTCCTATACAACGCCCCCATGGCGAGTGTACGGACCAACAATACCAACTCCCAATACTTCCAGCTGCACAGGGGCACCAGACAAGGATGCCCACTGTCCCCACTGCTGTTCGCACTTGCAATCGAACCGCTAGCAATTGCGCTCAGGGCAGCAAAAAATTGGAGGGCGATCCGAAGGGGAGGCAGAGAGCACAGAGTCTCACTCTATGCAGACGATCTGCTCCTCTACATCTCGGACCCACAAAGCAGCATGGACGGAATCATCGCGCTCCTGAAAGAGTTTGGAGCCTTCTCGGGCTACAAACTCAACATGAACAAAAGCGAGATCTTCCCAGTACACCAGCAAGGCGGGGGGGGGCAGCACTAAAGGGGCTGCCGTTCAAACAAGCCCGACATAAATTCCGCTACCTGGGGATCCAAATAGCCCATGACTGGAAAGGGATCCACAAATGGAACCTCACCAGCCTGGCGGAGGAAGTAAAAAAGGACCTGCAAAGATGGAACACACTCCCACTCTCCCTCGCAGGAAGAGTCCAGACGATCAAAATGAACGTATTGCCCAGGTTCCTCTTCCTGTTTAGATCCATTCCGATCTACATCCCCAAGGCCTTCTTCATAGCGCTGGACAAACTTATCATGGCGTTCGTATGGGGGGGGTAAAAATGCTAGGATCCCAAAGAAGGTCCTACAGAAAACAAAATCCAGGGGGGGGGGCTAGCCCTCCCGAATCTACAATTCTACCACTGGGCGGCAACAGCCGAGCGAGTAAGGGGATGGATCCAGGAGCCAGAAGCCGAGTGGGTGCGTGCGGAGGAGGCCTCCTGCATGGGGACCTCCCTCCGGGCCCTCGCCACGGCAGCACTCCCATCCCCACCCAAAAAACACTCCAGCAGCCCAGTGGTGACAGCCACCCTCCAATCCTGGAACCAACTGCGGCAGCAATTTGGCCTGAACAAAATGTCGGACAAGGCTCCCATCTGCAACAACCATAGGTTCAAACCAGCACTGACTGACGCCACCTTCAAAAGGTGGAGACAGGACGGGGGGACACTGACAGTCAGGGACCTATACACGGACGACAGGATCGCAACACTGGACGAACTGACAGAGAAATTTCAGCTAGCTGGGGGGAACGAGCTACGGTACCTGCAGCTCAAAAACTTCCTACGAAAGGAGACAAGGACGTACCCACAACCGCCACGACAGACACTACTGGAAGACCTACTGGACGCAAGTATCCTAGAGAAAGGGAACTGTAGTGACATGTATGGCCGACTGGTAGATAGGGACGACACCGTACTGGACGCAACAAGAAGGAAATGGGAGGACGACCTGGGGGTGGAGATAGGGTGGGGACTCTGGAGCGAAGCACTGCATAGGGTCAACTCCACCTCCACGTGCGCAAGGCTCAGCCTGACGCAACTAAAAGTGGTACATAGAGCCCACACGAGAAACCGTATGAGTAGGTTCTTCCCGGAGGTGGAGGACAGATGTGAGCGGTGCCAAAGAGGCCCGGCCAACCACGCCCACATGTTCTGGTCTTGCCCCAGACTTGTGGAGTACTGGACAGCCTTCTTCGAGGCTATGTCCAAAGTGGTGGGGGTGAGGGTGGAGCCATGCCCGATAGTGGCGGTCTTCGGGGTTTCAGACCAGCCAGATCTATTCCTGGGGAGGAGGGCGGACGCTCTTGCCTTTGCCTCCCTGATCGCCCGCCGTAGAATCCTGTTTGGCTGGCGGTCAGCAGCACCGCCCAGAGCTGCAGACTGGCTGTCCGACCTCTCGGATTCTCTCCAAATGGAGAAAATCAAATTCGCCATCCGAGGGTCGGACGACGGCTTCCACAGAACGTGGGAGCCATTCATGCAATTGTTCCGGGACCTGTTTGTGGCCAACGTACAAGAGGAAGAATAGTCGGGGGGAAGGTAGCCGGCGGGGAGGGGGGGGGCTACGGGCTCGTTACGGGGGTTTGATGGCTAGCTAAGGCCCAAAACCAAACTAAATAAATGCCAATAAACATGTTGGGGAATGTAAAATATGTATGCCGGCGAAAAGGGGGAGGCCACAGTTATTACTACGAAGATGCTCACCTGTAAATATATATGTTAATTTTTGCGTGTTCTTTTTTTCTCTCTCTCTAACAATTTGTAATTTGTTCAATATAAAACATGAAAACTGAATAAAAAACATTTATAAAAAAAAAACTAACAGGTGCAATCCTTCTCGCATCCCATGTCCAGGGTCCCACATGCCCGCGTGACTCATAATATGTAAGTGCTCGCTTCAATCTCATTTAAATGGATTCACAGTGCCATTTCTTCTACACTGGTTGGGCATAATATACTCCGAGTTACTGCTTTGCCAAAACATTTAATTTCCGTCCAGGGATCTCTCCCTGATTTGTCTCTTTAACTACCTCTCCTGGTCACATTCTGATCCATGTACCTCTGTCCTTCAACACTTTCCTAACCAATCTCCCTGCAACCCCTGAACGCCTGAGTCTGCAGTACTTTGCTCTGGAGATAAACGTCTACAAATTAGACGTTAACTACCTCCCCTACCTTCTTGCCTGTTTCATTCAGCTACTGATACAGTTCCTTCTTCTCCATTTTATTCTGTATCCTTCCTGTGTCTCTCCATTGCCCCACTTACTTTGTACATGGTGCACCAGTTTTCAACTTTTAAAAATATTTTTAGAATATAATTAACTACCTCCCTAGGACAGGGGTCAGCATATTGGGTCTTGACTTTTTGTGGTGGGAACCCTCCCCCACCCAATCTCCTTATTTTGGTCAGTCCTGTTAAGAACCTTCCTAATTTAGGGAGGCAAATGACATGTTGGCCTTTATTGCAAGGAGATTGGAGTACAATAGTAAATTGCTTCAGTTCTACAGAGTTTTGGTGAGACCACACCTGGAATACTGTGTGATGTTATAGTCTCCATATTTAAGAAAGGATGTACTTGCATTGTAGGTGGTACAGCATTGGTTCGTTAAATTGGTCCCTGGATGAGGGGGTTGTCCTCTGATGAGCAGGTGAGCAAATTGGGTTCATACTCTTTGGAGTTTAGAAGAGTGAGAGGTGATCTCATTGAAATCTACAAAATTGTGGATAGCACAATTGCTTAACAGCTCCAGGGTCCCAGGTTCGATTCCGGCTTGGGTCTGTGCAGAGTCTGTACATCCTCCCCGTGTGTGCGTGGGTTTCCTCCGGGTGCTCCGGTTTCCTCCCACAGTCCAAAGATGTGCAGGTTAGGTGGATTGGCCCTGATAAATTGCCCTTAGTGTCCAAAATTGCCCTTAGTGTTGGGTCGGGTTACTGGTTTATGGGGATAGGGTGGCAGTGTTGACCTTGGGTAGGGTGCTCTTTCCAAGAGCCGGTGCAGACTCAATAGGCCAAATGGTCTCCTTCTGCACTGTAAATTCTATGAAAGAACATCTGTGGGTACAGAGAGCCCGATTGCCCAGGATAGAACGTGGAAAACATTAACTTACTGTTATCTTGAACTCTGGCCACGAAGCCCATCAACGGCAGCTGTGGTGTAACCTGCAGAATAGAAGGTGGGGGTGGAGCGAGTGGTGCTGCACACAGGAGCAGACATAGGAACGAGGAAAAGGAGAGGAACAAACACCAGTGAGAAGCAGCAGAGAAAGCATTTAGAAGCAAAACAAGAACACATCTGCAATGCGAAGCTGTGTCGATATACCCACATCAGGCACAAAGCCAGGAGGAGAGCGAAGCTTTCTTGACCAGGGGTAATCAAAAGGAAATGCTGCTCACAGACACACACTGATCAATGTCAGGAGCAGGAGCACATTAAACCATTGCACCTGGACTGAGTGACTTCACAACTGTTTAAGAGCGATATTAATTCAGCTTTACCCTCCCATAGGCTCATTTATTTCCATACTAGCCAATGTCCCACAGAGTTCCCTGTGGGTATTCAGGAATCTGAAGCAGAGGTGCAATGTTTATTTGCTAGCTAGGCCCTTAAATGTTTTGACAGTCATCCAGACTTTTTAAAAATATAAATTTAGAGTATCCAATTCTTTTTCTTTCCCAATTAAAGGGCAATTTAGCGTGGCCAATTCACCTAACCAGCACGTCTTTGGGTTGTGGGGCTGAAACCCATACAGACATGGGAAGAATGTGCAAACTCCTCACGGACAGTGACCCAAGGCCAGAATTCGAACCCGGGTCCTCAGCGCCATGAGGCAGCAGTGCTAACCATTGCGCCACCGTGCTGCCCGTCTGCTGGCGATCATGACCTAATAACTAGCAGAGGTAATTTGGGTTGTTGAGGAGCAGAGCAAAGTTGCACCCAATCTTGGGAAACGAGTAACAATTGGGATTAGCATCTAAATGACATCCAAAATGTTTGCAACACTTCTCAGTACAATGAACAATGACCTCAAAGGAACAATAAACAGAAAATGCTGGACAGTCTCAGCAGGGCTGGCAGAGTCTGTGGAGAGAGAATGGAGCTACGTTTCAAGTCTAGATGACTCAGGACGGCACGCTAGCGCAGTGGTTAGCACGGGACTACGACGCTTAGAGTTTGCACATTCTCCTTGTGTCTGTGTGGGTCTCACAGACACAATCCAAAAAGATGTCAATGGTAGGTGGCCAAGCTAAATTGTCACTAATTGGAAAAAAACGAATTGGGTACTCTAAATTTATAAACCAAAATAAACGGTAGCAGAAAGTGTCTAAGTTTAAATAATAATAATCTTTATTAGTGTCACAAGTAGGCTTACATTAACACTGCAATGAAGTTACTGTGAAAATCCCAACATCACCACATACTGCCTGTTCGGCTACACAGAGGGAGAATTCAGAATATCCAATTCACCTAACAACACTTCTTTCGGGACTTGTGGGAGGAAACCGGAGCACGAACGCGGGTCCCTGGTCTTGTGATGCAACAGTACTAACGACTGTGCTACTGTGCCGCCCATATCCATTTGTATTAAAATTCATATGCCTCCATTTCCTTCGAGGTGTGTCATTTGGTTATCTGCCTATCTTTATAATAATCTTCATTATTGTCACAAGTGAGGCAGCACAGTGACACAGTGCCTCACGGCGCCGAGGTCCCAGGTTCGATCCCGGCTCTGGGTCACTGTCCGAGTGGAGTTTGCACATTCTCCCCGTGTTTGCGTGGGTTTCGCCCCCACAACCCAAAGATGTGCAGAGCAGGCGGATTGGACACGTTAAATTGCCTCTTAATTGGAAAAAAAAATGAATTGGGTACTCTAAATTTTTTTTAAAATTATTGTCACAAGTAAGCTTACATTAAAACGGCAATGAAGTTACTGTGGAAATCCCCTAGTCATAGATTTTTGTCATAGAATTTACAGTGCAGGAGGCCAATCGGCCCATCCAGTCTGCACCGGCTCTTGGAAAGAGCACCCTACCCAAGGTCAACACCTCCACCCTATCCCCATAACCCAGTAACCCCACCCAACACTAAGGGCAATTTTGGACACTACGGGTAATTTATCATGGCTAATCCACCAAACCTTCACATCTTTGGACTGTGGGAGAAAACCGGAGCACCCGGAGGAAACCCACGCACACACGGGGTGGATGTGCAGACTTCGCACAGACAGTGACCCAAGCCGGAATCGAACCTGGGACCCTGGAGCTGTGAAGCAATTGTGCAATCCACAATGCTACCGTGCTGCTGTCACACTCCGACGCCTGTTCGGGTACACAGAGGGAGAATTTTGAATGTCCAATTTACCTAACAAGCGCGTCTTTCGGGACTTGGGGGAGGAAACCTCAGACTCCGCACAGACCCAAGCCGGGAATTAAACCCGGGTCCTTGGACATTCTACTCTATCAAAACACCATGAGATTTTGAATGCCTCTACTAAATCTTTCCTGAACCTTCTTTGCTCCAAGGAGAACAACTCCTGCTTCTCTTCACCTAACTGAAGTCCCTTATCCATGCATCATTCACATACATCTCCTCAGCACCCTCACAACATTTTACACCCTATCTAAAGTTAGATACCCAGAATTGAACACAATATTCCACCTGAGGCCAAACCCTAGCAGGGGTTAGCCATAATATTCTTACTTTTGTACCCTATGTCTCTGTTGAGACAGCTAAGGACCCCATATGCTAGGTTTATAGTATATTTCCACAAGGATTAGTGCTGGGACCACTGCGGTTCATAATTTACATCAACAACCTGGACTTCAAAAGCACACCAAACTTGCAGGGGGCAGGGGGTGGCGCAAGTGAGAAATCAACACTGAAGAGGACTGCAACAAATTACAGGAGGATATTAATAAACTTGGAGAATGGGTAACTATTTGGGAAATTATGTTCAGCACAGATAATTATGAAGTAGCACATTCTCCTTGGAAAAGTTGGGAAGTCACTTATTATTTGGAAGGTTCGAGCACAGTGGTATAAATAAACGGGCCTTGAAGTACAAATACAAGGATCACTAAATGTTGCACCACAGGTTAGAAAGGCCATTAAAAAAGCAAACCATGCATTGCACTTAGATAGAATTGAAAAGTAGGAAAGTTATTTGAAACCTGTATTGAACCTTAATTAGATTACACAAAGATTACTGCAAGCAGTTCTGGTTGCATATTATAAAAAAATATAGAGGCACTGGAGGGTGCAAAGTAGATTTATAAGATTGATGCCAGAACTCTGAGGGCATGTATCTCACTTCTCACAGACTGGATCTCGTTTCTCTTGAAAACAATAAGGCTGAGGGGTGACCTAACAGAGATCTGAACATTTTTTAAAGGTTTTCATGAATTTAGAAAGAATGTTTACACTTGTGGGAAAGAGCATAACTAGGTAGCATCAATATAAAATAATCACCAAGAAATACACTCAGGAATTCAGCAGAAAAATCTTTACTCACAGAGTTGTGAAAATGTGGAACTTGCTGCCAAACAGTGGTTGAAGCAAACAGATGCAAACGAAAACTAAACATGCATATGAGAGAGAAGGGAACAGGGGATTGCGATGATAGATATAGATGGGAAAAGATAGGAGGAAGTTAAACCGCACATGGAATGCTGTGAGCAGTTCTTGACAGCACAACTTAGGAAGGAAATTTGGGTGGCACAGTGATGAGCACGACTGCCTCACTGTGCCAGGATTCCGGGTTTGATTTCAACTTTGTGAGATGTCTGACTTTGTGTGATGTCTGTGTGGAGTTTGCCATTCTCCCAGTGTCTACATGGGTTTACTCTGGGTACTCCGATTTCCTCTCAGTCTAAAGATGTGCAGATTAGGTGGATTGACCATGATAGTGTCCAAAGATGTGCAGGTTAGGCACAGTCACGGAGATAGGGCGGGGAAGTGGGTCTAAGTAGGGTGCTCTTTCAGAGGGTCGTGCAGACTAGATGGACCGAATGGTCTCCTTCTGCACTGCAGGGATTCTCTGGAAAGATTCTATATATTGGTCTTGGAGGGAGTGAAACGCAGGCGTGCAAATATCTGGACTACAATGGTTAAATTATAATAATAATCTTTATTATTGTCACAAGTAGGCTTATATTAACACTGCAATGAAGTCACTGTGAAAAGCTCCTGGTTGCCACACTCCAGCGCCTGTTCGAGTACACAGAGAGAATTCAGAATATCCAAATTACCTAACAGCACGTCTCTCGGGACTTGTGGGTGGAAATCGGAGCATCCAGAGGAAACCCACGCAGGCACGGGGAGAAAATGCAGACTCCGCAGTGACCCAAGTTGGGAATTGAACCTGGGTCCCTGGCGCTGCGAAGCAACAGTGCTAACCACCATGTTTCTTTGCTACACAACGATCTATGCAACATCAATCACATTACCTTCATCCATCCTCTGAGCCATTTCCTGAATGAACTTAACTAAGTTTGTGAGACATCAATTGCCTTTAACGATTTGCTGTTAGTTGTCATTTGTTAACCTGTGCTTTTCCAAGTGACAATTCATTTTGTCCCTGATTATTGCCTCAGGTTTTTCCAGCACCTCAGTTCAGCTGACTGGCCTGTGGTTACCAGGCTTAGCTCTCCTCTTTGTCACAGCATGGGTCTGTGCAGACTTGATGGCCAAATTGCCTCCTGCACTGCAGGTTATCCATGATTCTATGACACCCAACCGTCCAGTTCTCTGACACCACTCCCAAATCCAAGGTAGATTGAAAGACTATGGCCAAGGTCGGGGTACAGCCATTTCAAGGGGCCTCCGATTGTGACACCTTTATAATAAGGTGCAGCTGAATCGTGTGTCACTAGTTATAACGACTTTATAAGAAAGTAATGCCAGGCTCTAGATTCTTGATCATTATACAGCTTTATAATAGGTTACAGCCTATATCGGGGCTCCCGTTTACATCAAAGCTTTATAATAAGACGAGTTAGATTCTGGGTCGTCCCTAGTTATAACAACTTTGTAAAGAAGTACAGTTTAGTTGATTATGCAACAGCTTCGCAATAAGGATGAGGATGCAAAGCAACAGTTAAAAGAATTACAGCTCTCCTGTCTGCCCTGTTTGCAAGGCCACTGGGTTGTTAGCGGCCAGCTGCGGAAAATATTGGAAACTTTTGAGACTCGTAACATTAAATTGACTAACTCTGAAACATTTATGTTCTTCCTGAATATGAACAGAATATCCATTTGCACATTCAGTTCTAGTACTGAGAATGGAATGAGAGGGAGAACACCTGTTTCTTAGAAACTTTTCTTTATTATTGCAGTTCCCAGTCATTTGGTGGATCGTAGAATTTATAGTGCAGAAGGAGGCCATTCAGTCCATCTGTCCTTGGAAAGAGCACCCTACTTAAGCCCATGCCTCCACCCCATCCCCGTAACCCAGTAAACCCACCTTACGTTTTGGACACTAAGGGCAATTTATCATGCCCAATCCACCTAACCTGATGGTCTTTGGACTGTGGGAGGAAACGGAGCACCCGGAGGAAATCCATGCAGACAAGGGGAGAAAGTGCAAACTCCACAGTCACCTAAGGCCAGAATTGAACCAGGGACCCTGGAGCTGTGAGGCAGCAGTGCTAACCACTGTGCCGCCCGTGTCACGGCTTTAAATGGGACTAGCCGAGGCCGTCTTTACCTCTCGATTCAGTTGCCTGGTTCTGACTGTAGTACGGGCCTCCGTTGACTTGATTCTGGACACTGCCCTGTGAGGTCATGGATGGTGGGCGTCTGTAGCCAGGTAGTGATCCTCCTATAGTGGTAGGATTCTGCCGCTGCACTGGCCGATTCATGCTGTAGAACTGAGGAGTGTGTCCTGAAACATTTGAGGGAGAAAAAAAAGAGATTGAATAAGTAAGTGGTGTTTCGACAAAGCCCGATAGATGAATAAGAACCCGTATTTCTAGCGCGTCTTTCGCAATCTCGATACTTTATATCGCGTTTACAATGTCAATGAACCGTTGAAAGGTAGACACTGCTATAATGTAGGAACTACAGTAGCCAATTTACATACAGCGAGGTTCCACAAACAGTAAAGAATAAATGACCAGTGTGTGCTGGTCAGATTACTGTGCCTGACACCACTTTGGGCACAAAGCAACTGTGCCGAACAGCCTATTTCATTGCTCTAAATTATATGTAATCTGTTTGTGATGTTGGCTGAAGGATAAATCTTGGCCAGGACACTTAGAGAACTCCACTGCTCTTCTTCAAATGGTGCCATTGGATACTTTAGTTCCACCTGAGAGGACAGACAGGACCTCGGTTAAACATCTCATCTGAAAGGTGGGTGACTTTTCAGCAGAAGCCCAATAATGGGCCACTCTATGCAGAATGATCACACCAACTCTAACGGAACTGCTTATAATGCACCATTTTTACACTACTGGGAACCACTTTGATTAGATAATTTATATAAATAACAAACGCAGGAGGGAAATCCAAGGACTGGAAAGAAAACAATCAGACACCAAGTGAGATTCAGAAATCAACCCGTACCCAAGTGAATCCTTCCCTGAGATTAATCACCCCATCATGAAAAAAACAGATCCAAGCATCAGCTTGATTTACACTATATACATAAATAACTAAAACCTGTGTTATATCAAATACAGCTGAAAGAATGGCTATTCTGCTGCATTTGAATTGTTCACGGGACTCTAAACGACTGAGTCACATGGGTCCTTCCCTAATTCCACCAGATGGAGGTGAGGACAAGTCCTGGTGGACACAGAGGCATTCCCACGCGAGACGAGCAAATCTATCACCTGCTTAGAAAGACTCACCTCATTCATACTCATTGCAATGCAGCCAAATAAAGGCAATGGAAAAGGTGTTTCGCAGGCAGCTTTGACATGATAGACTAACTCAAGCCTCAAGATATTGAACATGATAAAGCAGCTCCCCAAGGTCTTGCGTGTGTAAGTGAGGCAGACAACCAAAGCTGCTTCACACAACTGGTGGCATGGGGAGAGGATGGAGAGAAAGCTAAACAGAGGGGAGGGGGTCTTACAAAAATGGGTTTTGTAAATCCAAGTTCTCAGACTGATGTGCCTCCCTCCTTGTCCCACGGTAATCTGTTCCATCCTTAATGTGACCACAGCTGAGATCAGCACAGGCCAAGGATCGAATGAAAACCAGGGTTCTACCCTGAATAACTCAGGATGAAGAAAGTAATATCTCAGCCATTAGGGAGCCTTTATCACTCTTTTTGAAAGATATTACTGAAAATCTTGCTGAGGGATGTGACTGTTGTTGGCAGTTTCCTTCCCGAAAGGAATGAGTGAACAGATGGGTTTTTACAACAACTGACGATATTTTTGAGACTAACTTTATATTCCAGATTTTATTAGTTGAATGTAGATTCCACCAGCTGCCATGGTGGGATTTGCACCCATGTCCCCAGAGGATTAGTCTGGGCCTCTAGAAATTCTAGTCCTGGGACATTACCACGACGCCAGTCTTCCCATTCACCAAATAATGTTAAATGTTAAATATCCTGCAGTGGGTCAGGAATTTGCTTCCACTTTACTTTTCATGAACATTTCTGAGACAGGCCACGTCCAGCTTTCCCTTTGCATCCTGTCACACAGTGATTAAATGCACTCCCCTACGGAGATACAAAGCAAAAAGGCCCAAGCTTTGATTGTGCAGAACCTAAGAAATTCAATAAACCTATGTCTGATCTGATCATGGCCTTAACTTCACTTTCCTGCCTGTCCCCAAAACTCTTGATCCCCTTTGCAGGTTATAAATCTGTCTAACCAAGCCTCGAGTTTATTCAATGACCTATCTCCACTATTCCCTGTGGAAGAGAATTCCAAAGACTAGCAACTCTTCGAGAAGAAATTCCTCCTCACATTGAGCTTAAATTGGGAGACCCCTTATTTTGAAACCATGCCTCTTGGTTCTCGATTCCCTCACAAGGGGAAACAATCCCTAACCTCCGCCCTGTTAAGTCCCCTCAGGATCTTACATGTTGCAATAGGATTACCTCTCATTCTTCTAAACTCCAATCAGTATCAGACCAATCTGCTCAACCTTTTCTCAGAAGAAAGCTTCTTCATCCCAGGAATCATCTTGGTGAACCTTTTCTGAACTGCCTCCAATGCCTTAAATACGGAGACCAAAATATGTGCAGTATTTTAGATGTGGTCTCGCCAATGCAGAGTTAGCCGAGTCCTTACCATCAGACACAGTGCCCCTGCGTTAAGCTGGAAATGATCAGGCATGAATCCCTCACCTGATTACCATTCAGTGACCTTTGTACAGTGGCAGCGACGTCTCACCAGTACAGGCTCAAACACGGAGATGCCTATTCTAGCAACTGGAGGAACTAGAGAAGCCATATAGTTCGCCAGAGGGGGTAAGGCCAAGGCTCTGTAAGTTGGATTCACAGGCCAACAAGAGTCACTGCCAAAAGAATCGAGATGAATGTGGAGCAGGGAATGTGTGGGAAAATGAAGACAGAACTGGTTTATGGCCATTACGGTTTCCATGTGTCACACTGGTGCAAATAACCAGTGAACTGGAAGGCACCGCTAGAGACTAATGCTCAGTGAAACCTGAACTGCCACTGGGACGGTTCAAGTCAAGGCCCCTGATTGCTGTCTCCAATCATCCTTGCTGATTTTATATGAATAAGATAAATCACGAGTAAATCTTCATTTGTAATAGGTGTTGCTGCATTACCTTTTTAAACCAAGTCGGAGTCAGTTAGATGTAGAATTTATTGCAAGACTGCCTGAGAAACAACTGTGCTGAGAAAGCGAGAGTCAGAGAGAAAGAAAAGACTCACCTGCAGTAGGAGCGGAAGAGACAGCAGGGAGAGATGGTGAGATGAAGCCATCAGCAAAGGGCTGAGCTCCTGCTACGGAGTCTGGGGTCAGTGTTGGAACATGGGTAGGGGTTGCAGAAGGAACAGGACCTTGAGTTGAAGCAGGAACTGGAGCAGAGGCAGGAGTAGGAGGAACAGGAACTGAAGGAGGATTAGGCGTGGTGGGTGGTGGAGGGGTACCAGCAGAGCCTTAGGGGAGGGTGTAAAAGAAGGATTAACACAAACGAGAATGTTAGCTGGGACGAGAAAGCCTGTTGAGCAGTTAGTTAAAGTTCCAATCACGCAAGATCAATGCTTATAACATTGCAATACAAGGCTCTAGGAGAGAATAGCCGCGAGCTGAGTGAAAGCTGCATTGTCCAGACACTCTGAATTTATACCACCAACTCAGATACAATATCTGAAGAGTGTGCCAAGAGAGTGCCTGCTTCAAACTGGAAACAGATGTCGATCAGTAATCAATATTTTACCATCTCTCGACACAGTCAAATCTTTTTTCTGGTGCCTGTTGCTCTCCTTCAGTACACCAAGGAACATGCACTTTAACTGCTGGGGCATCACAGCCAGACTCCATCCTGCCATCAGCTGATCTCCACAGTCATTTTCAGTCGAGAAAGGGTTGCTGAATAATGACCAGAAATGGGGAGCTCACCTATCTAGCGTTGTTTTGCTTTGTTTCATTCATCCTCGGGATCTGACCATTGCTGACAAGGCCAGCATATATTGCACTTCCCAAATTGCCGTTGACAAAGTGGCGTTGAGCTGCCTCCTTGAATACAACTGAGTGGTTTACTGCACTTCTAAAGTGCATTAAGAGGCAACATATTACTGTGGGTCTGGAGTCACATGTAGGTCAGACTGACTAAGGATGGCTGATCTCCTGCCCAAAAAGACATTAGCGAACCAAATGGATTTTTACGACACTCCACGAGTTTCATTATCACTACTACCAATTCTAGCATTTTATTCCATATTTATTCAATTAATTGAATGTAAATTGCCCAGATTATTAGTCCAGGCCTTTGGATTACTAGTCCTGTAGCATTGTGACTCTGCTATTGTACTCCTGCTCAAGGAAGACTGAGGCAGACGGTAATACCCCTTCAAACTCAGCAACGTCAGCACAGAGCATGGATCAAATCTACAACTTTTCTGGGCTGTGGCCACAATGCTGGAGGTTACACCTGGGCCAGCAGTGACAAGGAAGAGATGTTTATGTGTAACCACTGGCTTTCACCAGAATTCCCTGCAAAAGGACAGAATTTGATTAACTCAACTACTGTGGAGCAATCTTGGGAAATGGTAAATGCATTACATTAGGTCATTACAAAGGTTGTCTCATGGTAATCCACTGCAATAAAATTTTATACCACATATAATCTTATAGTATCTTATAGATACTATAATTTGTATTTATCAGAAACATAGCATGTTCAGGAAAGTTGATCTTTAAATCAGTTTATAATAATCGCATCATTGAACCCATAATGTTTCCTCACCCGTTAAAATTTATTTCCCAATTTTTCACAAAAGGATTGAGGGGGTTCGGACGATTGGTCACACTGTTTGGTGAATCGGTAAAAAGGGGCACAAGAGTGATGATTAATTACTGGCACAGATGCAATGACCTGAAGGGTCTCCTCCTGTGCAGTAGATATCATGTTGCTTTTTCCTGCTCTGCTGATTTGAGCCATTTGGGTGAAGTGCCAGAGGACTGCTGCCTTTCTTCACTTATAAGGCTGAGGGCAGGGCAGGTACAGCACGGGATTACACAAGAGTGAAGCTCCCTTTAAACTGTCCCCATCAAACGATCCCAGGACAGGTACAGCACGGGGCTGGATACAGAGTAAAGTTCCCTCTACACTGTTCACATCAACCACTCCCAGGACAGATACAGCACCGGATTAGGTACAGAATGAAACTCCCTCTAAACTATCCCCATCAAACACTCCCAGGACAGGTATATAATAATAATAATCTTTATTAGTGTCACAAGTAGGTTTACATTAACACTGCAATGAAGTTACTGTGAAAACCCCCTAGTCGCCACACTCCAGCGCCTGTTTGGTTACACTGAGGGAGAATTAAGAATGCCCAATTCACCTAACAAGAACGTTTTTTGGAACATGTGGAAGGAAACAGGAGCACCCGGAGGAAACCCACGCAGACACAGGGAGAGCGTGCAGAGTCCACGTAGACAGTGACCCACTCCTGGAATCGAACCCAGGTCCCTGTCGTGGTGAAGCAACAGTGATAACCACTGTGCTACACTGCCGCCACATCACAGGTTGGATACAGAGTAAAGCTCCCTTTACACTGTCCCCATAAAACACTCCCAGGACAGGTACAGCATGGGGTTAGATACAGAGTAAAGCTCCCCCTACACTGTTCCCATCAAATACTCCCAGGACAGGTACAGCATGGGGTTAGATACAGAGTAAAGCTCCCTCTACACTGTCCCCATCAAACACTCCCAGGACAGGTACAGCACAGGTGTTAGATACAGAGTAAAGCTCCCTCTACACTGTCCCCATCAAATACTCCCAGGACAGGTACAGCACAGGGTTAGATACAGAGTAAAGCTTCCTGTACACTGTCCCCATCAAACACTCCCAAGACAGGTACAGCACAGGGTCAGATACAGAGTAAACCTCCCTCTGCACTGTCCCCATCAAATACTCCCAGGGCAGGTACAGCACGGGGTTAGATACAGAGTAAAGCTCCCTCTGCACTGTCCCCATCAAATACTCCCAGGGCAGGTACAGCATGGGGTTAGATACAGAGTAAAGCTAAACTTTTCAATCATTTTTCTCTGGTACCAAACATGCGCACCATCCCAAATGACATTTTTCTGTTTTGTACACCAGCCATTTTGTGACCACAATGAGTAAGACGGCCAGTTTCGTGGTCAATTAAGAGTAGTTCCATGCCCATTATAAACTGGATTGAGATAGCTGGCACAGATTTTCCTCACAACAGCCTAGTGTGGGATTCAAACTCATTTCCTTTGGCTGAACCACAGCAAGGCCAATACCCCGAATAAACATTTTGAAGTATTTAATGTTAATAAGATAATTTTGAGGGATCACAAAGATGAGGGAGGGGTCGTGAAATGTGGAGGAAGCTGATGTGTTAGTGAGATCTGGGCGCTGGATTAAATAAAGCCATGTCTGGACAGAATTTCAGTGATGAGCACTGCGCCTGGTGCAGCCTTTACCTGGATAGACACTGGGCGGAGAAGGAGTTGGCACAACGATGGGTACCCCAACACTGCCACTGCCGCTGTTCTCTCTGCTGCTACTGCGGCTACTCGGGTGGCTTCCTCCGCTGCTCCCACTGCTGCTGCAATACACAAATCCCAGCATATGTCAACACTCGCACACAGCTTCCCCCATGCCATCTCTCTTCCTGTTCCTCACCTACGTTGAGTCAGAGCCTCCCTGAACGCAACAAGAAAGTTGCTACTTTTTGTTGCAGTTTCTACAGTTCTAACATTTTCTCTCTCTCTTCAATTCTGACAAAGCACTCGAAACGTTAATTCTGTTTCTCTCCAAACAGGTGGTGGGGACCGACCGACCTTAAGAGATTTCCATCTTATCTCCCCCATTTGACTTTACTCCCACAGTCCAAACATGCAGGAGCTTCATAATGAATTTGAGAAAGTTATACTGCATCTCTTTGCGATCCATTCAGTTGCCAGTTAATGCACCAAAGAAGGTGTAATTATTCCCTTTTCAAGTCTTGTATTGAACAGAATTTAGTGTTTTTCCCTCCACAAAACAATAGTTGCTACACTTCGGAAAGACTTACATGGAAGTCTCTAGAATGTACAGCTCAGGAGCAGGCCTATCAGCCCTTCTCCCTGCAACCCCTGATACCTTTATTCATTCATTTAGAATGAAGGGGAAACATTGCGAAATGTGAATGTTACATTACTGGAACAAAATGAGAAATGATAATTTAATTATTTATATCAATGTTTTTGCTCGCCTCCTGGTAGTATCAACTCATGCCTGAGTAGAACCTCACAGGCACCAATTGCCTCCCAGTGCTTGAGCTCAATGGCCGCTCTGAATAAGCGGTTTTCAAAAGCGACCTGCCAGTGGTTATTCGATTGGGAGGATTTTACAGCAGAACCCTATACCTGTAGGTCCTTGTTCTCTGATTTACAGAAGCCGTCCGCACCGGGCTCTGTTGCTGTGAGGAGCTCATGTTACGAGTTGGACTTGGTACATAGTCATTTGGGACGACTGGGGGGCGGACAGGCTCCAGCGTACGATAAGGAGAGTGCCGGCTGCAGATGGAAAGACAAATTAGTTCAGAGCAGCCTGTACCTATCACACTGTGTACACACACACACCCACGCGCGCACACACACAACACACACACACACATATGACAAGAGGCTGGTTAGGCTGGAGTTGTTTTCCTCAGAGCAGAAAACGCTGAGGGGGGCCTGGCAGAGCTGTACAAAATTATGAGGGACAGAGATGGGTTAGATAGGAAGGAATTTTTCCCTTTGTCGAGGGGCCAATGACCAGAGATACCAATTTAAGGGCAGGAGCAGGAGATTTAGAGGGGAATTGAGGAAAAGGTTTTTAATGCAGAGGATGGTGAGAATCTGGAGCTCAGTCCCTGAAAGGGTGATAGAGACAGGAACCTTCAATATTTAAGAAGCATTTAGATGAGCACTGAAACACCAGAGCATACAAGGCTACAGAGCGCTGGCAGATCAAGCGCTGTAAAATGGTATTAGAATAGATGGTTGGCGCAGAGACGATGGTCCAAAGGGCCTCTTTTTGTGCTGCAAAACTCTATGACTTTAACCTGATCAGACAGGTTCCCTTCCATCAATACAGTGCTCTGGAACCCTTATAACATTTAAGGAGCATTTAGCTAAACACTTGAAATGCCATAGCGTACAAGGCACGTACAAGTATTGGAAAAAGGGATTAGAATAGACAGGTGCTAGGGCAGAACAGTGGCACAGTGGGTTAGCACTGCTCCCTCACGGCGCCGAGGTCCCAGGTTCAATCCCGGCTCTGGGTCACTGTCCATGTGGAGTTTGCACATTCTCCCCGTGTTTGTGTGGGTTTCGCCCCCACAACCCAAAAATGTGCAGGCTAGATGGAATGGCCACGCTAAATTGTCCCTTAATTGGAAAAAATGAATTGACGCACTGTAAATTTTTTAAAAATAGACAGGTGCTTGATGGCTGGAGCAAACACCATGGCTGAAGGGCCTCTTTCTGTGCTGAAAAATTCTATGTCAGCTTATTTATTAAATAACTTTTGGTGTGGGGCTTGAACTGCAACCTCACTTGGCACGCTACCCATTGGGCTACAGAGGGGAAATTCTAATATTTTTAAACCATTTTTTATATTCAAAACATACTTTGCATCTAAAGCATCACAGGCAGATCAAACATTGTGAATTGTAATTATATAATTGAGTCTTGCTACTGGATACAATTGTGTTCACTGTATTACACTGCAGCCAGGACTCCAAGCTATAAGCACCACTGGGTAGGGAAAAAATCAAGTCTGCATGCCACTCCTGGTATGAATGAAAAATGAAATGAAAATCTCTTATTGTCACAAGTAGGCTTCAAATGAAGTTACTGTGAAAAGCCCTAGTCGCCTGTTCGGGGAGGCTGGTACGGGAATCAAGTATAGCTGCGACTCTATCCTCCCTTTGTTTCAGAATCATAGAATCCCTGATGTGGAGATGCCGACTTTAACCTGGTGTTGTAAGACTTCTTACTGTGCTCATAGAATCCCTACAGTGCAGAGGAAGGCCATTCGGCCCATCTAGTCTGCACCGACCCTTCAAATGAGCACTCCTCCTGCCCCATCCCTGCAACCCTATAACCTAACCTGCACATCCCTGGACACCAAGGGGAAATTTAGCATAGCCAATCCACCTACCCCATACATCTTTGGACTGTGGGAGGAAACTGGTGCACCCGGATGAAACTCACGCAGACATGGGGAGAAGTACAAATTCCACACAGTGACCTAAGGTTGGAATTAAACCTAGTGCTGTGAGGCAGCAGTGCTAATCACTGTGTCACCATGCCGCCCACGTCATCTAGATTCAGATATGATGGCTGTCTGCTTGGAGCAGCCAACAGATTGCCTATACCTGGAGACAGTCTATCAGGGGAGTGAGAAGGAGAGTGAGTCAATAGCAGGAGATTAATTTAATACTTTAACCATCAACGCACACCCAATGACCTCCTGAAGGAGCAAAGGCTAATGTTAGAAATGGGTTGAAAAGGCTTGCAGACCAACCAGTCACTCTCCATTCCAACTTGCATTATCCACTTACCCGAGGGTGCCCTTTCCTGGCACCGGGGGGCTGGGAGGTTTCTGTGTGGGTGGGGTGCTCCGTGGAAGCCCACCCATCTTCATATTCTGGGTGCTCACCTGGAAAGCGACAAGCAAGAAACGGATACGTCAGCAAACATCGCGCTGGCGCACCAATCACACCAACACCAATGGGAGGCTAATGCAGAGGTTTAATTAGACTAAGAGAGAAGGAAGAAAAGGAAGAAACGGAAAGGGGAGCAAGGCCATGCAAAGTGTTTGTCTAAAGGCTTTCTAGGTGGCTAAATTATCTATTGTCTTACAGAACAGATACAGGGTTTGCAATTTAAAATAACAGGAAAGCAATTGTTTAAAAAGAAATACAAGAAAATTGCAAATATGCAATTGTCTCTCGGCAATAGACAGAGAAACAGCGGCTCTTGTTTTTGCTGGTGGCCCATAATCATGATAGGAACAGGTTGCACCTGAGACACCAACTCATCTCTCTTGGGACATGTTGATTGAGTTGCTGGGTCTTCCCTATATTGGCTGTTACATTTCAGATTTACAGAATTCATGGCAAAGATTTTTCCCACCCAAATGATTAGACATTGTAAAAACTACAAACAAATCATAAAAAGGATGGTCAAAATAGCAAATTATGCAGCTTCATTCACGCTTCCTTCAAGTGAAAGGTGGTGATGGAGAGATATGAAAAAGAGAGGTGTGCAATGTGTGGAGAGTATACTGGGGATGGTGTATGGGGGACGTATTGCGGACGGTACAAAGGCAAGGCAGAGTAAGGTCAGACACTCCCTCCCACCAGTTATACCGTTAGGGACTCCCCTACACCACAGAGTACAGTGAATTAGGTAGGGCAGTCAGGGACTCCCCTACATCAGGGAGTGCGGTCAGGGACTCCCCTACATCAGGGAGTGTAGTCAGGGACTCCCCTACATCAGGGAGTGCGGTCAGGGATTCCCCTACATCAGGTAGGACGGTCAGGGACTCCCCTACATCAGGGAGTGTAGTCAGGGACTCCCCCACATCAGGGAGTGCGGTCAGGGATTCCCCTACATCAGGTAGGACGGTCAGGGACTCCCCTACATCAGGGTGTGTGGTCAGGGACTCCCCTACATCAGGTAGGACGGTCAGGGACTCCCCTACATCAGGGTGTGTGGTCAGGGACTCCCCTACATCAGGAAGGACGGTCAGGGACTCCCCTACATCAGGGAGTGCAGCCAGGGACTCCCCACATCAGGGAGTTCGGTCAGGGACTCCCCTACATCAGGGAGTTCGGTCAGGGACTCCCCTACATCAGGTAGGTCGGTCAGGGACTCCCCCACATCAGGGAGTGTAGTCAGGGACTCCCCCACATCAGGGAGTTCGGTCAGGGACTCCCCTACATCAGGGAGTTCGGTCAGGGACTCCCCTACATCAGGGAGTGCGGTCAGGGACTCCCCTACATCAGGTAGGACGGTCAGGGACTCCCCTACATCAGGTAGGACGGTCAGGGACTCCCCTACATCAGGGTGTGTGGTCAGGGACTCTCCTACATCAGAGAGTGCAGTCAGGGACTCCCCTACATCAGGGAGGATGGTCAGGGACTCCCCTACATCAGGGAGTGCGGTCAGGGACTCACCTACATCAGGGTGTGTGGTCAGGGACTCCCCTACATCAGGAAGGACGGTCAGGGACTCCCCTACATCAGGAAGGACGGTCAGGGACTCCCCTACATCAGGGAGTGCAGCCAGGGACTCCCCCACATCAGGGAGTTCGGTCAGGGACTCCCCTACATCAGGTAAGATGGCCAGGGACTCCCCTAGATCAGGGAGTGCAGCCAGGGACTCCCCTAGATCAGGGAGTGCAGCCAGGGACTCCCCTACATCAGGGAGTGTGGTCAGGGACTCCCCTACATCAGGGAGTGTGGTCAGGGACTCCCCTACATCAGGGAGTGCGGTCAGGGACTCCCCTACATCAGGGAGTGTGGTCAGGGACTCCCCTACATCAGGGAGTGTGGTCAGGGACTCCCCTACATCAGGGAGTGCGGTCAGGGGCTGCCCTACATCAGGGAGGATGGTCAGGGACTCCCCTACATCAGGGAGTGCGGTCAGGGATTCCCCTACATCAGGGAGGATGGTCAGGGACTCCCCTACATCAGGGAGTGTGGTCAGGGATTCCCCTACATCAGGGAGTGCAGTCAGGGTCTCCCTACATCAGGATGGACGGTCAGGGACTCCCCTACATCAGGGAGGATGGTCAGGGACTTTCCTGGATCAGGGAGTGCGGTCAGGGACTCCCCTACATCAGGGAGGACAGTAAGGGAATTTTGTAAATTGGAGTTTAGGACCAGCATTGTTGTCATTCTAATAGTATTAAAGCCAGGAAAGATATCTAGACAGTTTTCTCCAAGTGACTTCCAATTACCATGCAGACAGGACACTTAGACCAGTGTTCACAGTCTTCTTTGAAGTCAATCACTGTAACTACCCGTAGCCACTGCAAAAACAGATTGTGGACAGGACACATACAAACCCAATCCCATGATCAGCCAATTCTCTCATACAAACAAACAAGCATTGAGCAATGAGTAGAAACAAGAACATTTCTGACCACCCTAATCCTCTAAGCATCAACTGCAATGGGCAAACTCCGATGATGAAATCTGCATCATTTTTACGCCATATTAAACAGTGTGATGCCACTTGGAGGTCATCAGTGGAGCTGCAAATTGACCGTATACAGTCGACACTGTTGTGTCGTTCAATGTCAAAAATATATGTGACTGCCTATTATGTGTCAAACTCACGTAGCTCTATTTTAAATTTACACAAACCTTGCACCTCGTCCTATAAGTGACTGAACTAACGGTAATACTTACAGAGGTCACAACTACATTTGCAGGATAAAAAAGAAGTGATTTATTCTATATATGTAATCACATTTCAGAGATCAATGGTCAAATTACACCGTCACTCTTAATCAATATCAAACTATCTCCCACAGAAACTGCATTTGTTTAGGTTGGACAGTCTAATGGTTTCTTTCATTATTCATGACCAGCTCAGTCTGCTCTCCACAGCCAATCCTGTCTGTTTCAGTGTTTACATTTTCTTACTGGAGATTTCAATTGGTACTAACTGCTTTAAACACTCCAATCTGATGCACTGACTCCATGAGAGCACATAATATTTCACCTAGCCTCAGTATGCAGCTCCCCAATGCTGGGAAGATGGGTTTCATTTATGGAAAAAGGGTTTGTGGCTACACTCACAGGGCTGTAGGGCTGTGCTAATGTGCGGTTGGGCTGAAGGTTTTTACGCACGAGCACTTCAAAATGCACTTACAGTGGATTCTGTATTGTTCAGGTTGAGGGACATCCTGAAGAATTTTGGTAGTATCGGATACTCCTCGAACAGGAACGAAAGGGAAAGTGCTGGAAAATCTCAGCAAGTCTGGCAGCATCTGAGCTTTGGCAAAGAGTCATCGGACTCTAAACGTTAGCTCTTTTCTCTCCCTACAGATGCTGCCAGACTTGCTGAGATTTTCCAGCACTTTCCCTTTCGTTTCAGATTCCAGCATCCGCAGTAATTTGTTTTACTCCTAGGACAGGTCCAGCACTGGGTTAGATACAGAGTAAAGCTCCCTCTACACTGTCCCCATCAAACACTCCCAGGGCAGGTACAGCACAGGGTTAGACATAGAGTAAAGCTCCCTCTAACACTGTCCCCATCAAACACTCCCAGGACAAATCCAGCATGGGGTTAGATACAGAATAAAGCTCCCTCTACATTGTCCCCATCAAACACTCCCAGGACAGGTACAGCATATAGGTGGACACGGAGTGAATTTCCCTCTACACCATCCCCATCAAACACTCCCTGGACAGGTACAGCACGGGGTTAGATACAGAGTAAAGCTCCATCTACACTGTCCCCATCAAACAATTCCAGGACAGGTATTGCACAGGTTACATACAGAGTAGAGCTCCCTCTACACTGTCCTCATCAAACGCTCCCAGGACAGGGACAGCACGGGGTTAGATACAGAGTAAAGCTCCCTCGACACTGTCCCCATCAAACACTCCCAGGACAGCTACAGCACAGAGTTAGATACAGAGTAAAGCTCCATCTACACTGTCCCCATCAAACACTCCCAGGACAGGGACAGCACGGGGTTAGATACAGATTAAAGCTCCCTCTACACTGTCCCCATCAAACACTCCCAGGACAGATACAGAACAGGGTTATATACAGAGTAAAGCTCCCTTTACAATGTTTCAAGCACTTGCACCCACCTTGGCTCTAATACAACACTCCCCATTACACCAGTGTAACATTTAAATGTTTCTCACACCAGCTATTCCATATCTCTGAATAAAATTGCCAATTCACTGCTAAATCAGCAGTTCTGTGCTCTGGGGCCCTGCTCACAAGCAGCTGGGTAGGTGCTGCCCCAAACTAATTTGACAATTTCTTTCCTATTTATAATACCTGAGAATGAGCTGGGCAGGATGACTCAAGAAATGATGCAGAAATTGTCCAACCTCGACTTAATTTTTAAATAAAAGTTTACATATATAGAATAAGCAGGATATCACATACCAGGGAGATAAATTCCTGCCAACTCAGCTGACACTGGGGATTCCAGACCATGAGCATACACCACATAGCTAAAAAATATGACCCAAGTTAATTTTGTCTTGTGCGGTTTAATTCTTTGGGCAAAAACACAAGGAGCTTTCAAACAGAGCGATTGTCAAGATGGGCATGAATGGCTGAGTACGTGATTGGGTCGCTGGGGGAAGTAAGGAGCAGAGAAAGCACATTAACAGCAGCCTTTTCTCGTGCTCATGACTGTAGGCTTTTTCTCATGTGCTAGTTTATGACCAATACGCCTCACCATTGTAATTATTTCCTGCCAATCCAACTAGTGTGAATAGGAGCTATACTGACATCGTTAAAAGGGGTTGGATCCATATCTAATAATAATAATAATGATAACCTTTTGTTGTCACAAGTATGAATATACTGTGAAAAGCCCCTAGCTGATCAGAGTTAGAGGTTGAAAAACACAAAGAGCATTGCTGGTTTAATTTTCATTGAGGGAAGGAATGATCTTGTTGATTCCCTACTTTAAAGAATAATAAGTAGTCCAGGCAGACCAGGAAGCCCATGACGGAACAATAAAATAACTGGACATGGGCTCTCAATGGATTGAGATTAACTGGGGCAGGTGGGGATGGAATAGAGGGGAAATCCATGATGGAATAATTGGACATGGCTGATGAAGCAGAGTTGATAGGTGGGCACGGCAGGGGTCAAAGGACAATCAATGACAGAATAATTGGACATGGTCTCTCATTAGAGGGGGCAGCACGGTAGCGTTGTGGATAGCACAATTGCTTCACAGCTCCAGGGTCCCAGGTTCGATTCCGGCTTGGGTCACTGTCTGTGCGGAGTCTGCACATCCTCCCCGTGTGTGCGTGGGTTTCCTCCGGGTGCTCCGGCTTCCTCCCACAGTCCAAAGATGTGCAGGTTGGGTGGGTTGGCCATGATAAATTGCCCTTAGTGTTGGGTGGGGTTACTGGGTTATGGGGATAGGGTGGAGGTGTTGACCTTGGATAGGGTGCTCTTTCCAAGAGCAGGTGCAGACTCGATGGGCCAAATGGCCTCCTTCTGCCCTGTAAATTCTATAAATAGTCCAGGGTTGTTGGGCTGAATGGTCTGTTCTATCTCAAAATTATCTTCTGGGACAATACCCCAGTATCTAAAATCCCTCTCTTGGCAGTCTACTAATCAACTACAGGGGGTATCTGGGGACATCATGCACACTTGCCAGCTCGGGTCTCAGGGTTAGATTTTTAAAAATAAATTTAGAGTATCCAATTCTCTTTTTTTCCCCCACTTAAGAGGCAATTTAGCGTGGCCAATTCACCTACTCTGCACATCTTTGGGTTTGTGGGGGTGAAACCCACGCAGACACGGGGAGAATGTACAAACTCCAAACGGACAGTGACCCGGGTCAGGATCGAACCCAGGCCCTCAGCACCGCGAAGCAGAGGTGCTAACCACTGCGCTACCCTGCTGCCCCACAGGTTTAGATTTGAAGCAGTACCAGGAACTCAGGCTACTTTCCTTTTGGTGCAGTTCCATTATCAATATTGAATATTCCAGATTTTCAGTGGCCAGAGATTAAAGGCTGAAATGGTCTAAGCTGCCTATTGATCTCTGAAGTTAATAATAAACTGTCAGTCTATCTCTGTATTTAGTGTGAATATTAAGAGCTGAGAGCTGAAGTATTGCAGATATTGGCAGTAGGTTTCGTGGGGCTAAAATAGCAATATTCAGGCTTGGCTATCAGTCATCATTGGATCCTGGTAACAGTTGGCCTCCTGGCTACTGTTGTGCTTATTGAGAAAATAAATCCAGATTCCCCTTCAAACTGACTTGAGCGGGTTAGTGGGGCCGGTGAAGAGGTCAAGGATTTTTACACATTTAAAGAGCTTAAAGGCCGATGTGGTGATGCTGCAGGAGACCCACCAGAGGGTGAAGGATTAGATGAGACTCAGAAAGGGTTGGGTGAGTCAGGTTTTCCATTCAGCATTTGATAGCAGGGCTCGGGGGTAGCAGTATTGAAGGGCAAGAGGGTGAGGTTTCAGATGGAGGCGGTGGTGGCAGACTGGGGGGGGGGGGGGGGGGGGGGGGGAGCGTTAGAGGAGAGGTTGGTGGCTCTAGTGAGTGTATATGGCCCCAACTACGACAATGAGGCGTTTGTGAAGAGGGTGCTGGGTGTCATCCCAGATCTGGACAAGTCTTAGCTGGCCCAGTCAGCCTAGGGGCAAAGGCGCTGGCTGAGCTCATGAGAGTGATGGGAGGAGTGGCATCGTGGAGGTTCTTGCTCCCGAGGGAACGGGAGTATTCATTTTTCTCCCTGGTTCATAAAAGTGTTCTCGGGATAGACTTATTCATGGTGGGGCAGGCGCTATTGGCTGGGGTCAGGAGGTTGGAGTACTCCGCGATAGTGATTCTGGACCATGCTCAGCATTGGGTGGATGTGGTTTTGTATAAGGGAATGGCTCAGAGGCCAGGGTGCAGAATCAATGTGGGGCTGTTAGGGGACCTGAATTTTTGCGATATGATTGAGAGGGTGATCGAGGAATATGTGGGGTTTAATTGCACAGGGGAAGTTTTGCAGTTGGTGTTGTGGGAGGCTCTGAAGGCAGTATTGAGGGGGTAGGTGATTTAGTTCAAGGCTAAGTTGGATAAGGAGGAGAGGGAGGAATGCTAAAAACTGATAGAAGAGATTCTGGGAGGTACGCAGGGAACCCGGACCCAGCCCTCTTGGCCAAGAGGAAGGCGTTTCAGGCAAGGTTCAACCAGTTGTCCACAGGGAAAGTGGTTCATCAGCTGAGAAGAGTGAGGGGAGAGGTCTATGAGCACGGGGAGAAGGAAGGGCGTATGTTGGTGCTCAGCTCCGGAATGAGGTGGTGACGAGGGAGATAGTTCAGGTGCAGGATAAGATTGGAAAGCTGGTGATGGCCCTGGAGCAGATCAACAAAGTATTTGAAAGGGAGGCATGTGACATGGATATGGCTGTTGTACAAGGAGCCGATGGCGAGCGTTTGCACTTGTATTATGCAATGGGTTATGAGGCAGGGATGCCCTATGTCCCCCTGTTGTTTGCAGTGGCTATAGAGCCCTTGGGGGGAGAGAGAGAGAGAGAGTGCAAGAGAGAGAGAGAGAGAGAGAGAGAGAGAGAGAGATGGAAGAGAAGTATGTACTGGCACAGTGGGAAAAGTTTAAGTACCTGCAGACTTGGGACTTTGCAAGGAAGGTGTTCCTGACCTTCCTGATAGTGCCAGTCTCCTTGTTGCTAGAGCGGTGCTGTCAGTGGGAGGGCTGGAGAGGGGGGTAGTTTCTGCTATCTATGGGAGGATCTTGGAGGAAGACAGGGTGTCTATGGAGGGGATTAAGGCGAAGAAGGAGGAGGAGCTTGGGGGGCAATGGAAGAGGGATTGTGGTGTGGGGTGTTGCAGAGGGAAATGCCTCAAAGTCGTGCATAGGACGGACCTCACAAAATCGAAGATGTCCCGGCTGTTTGAGGGGATGAAGGGTGTCTGTGAGCAATCTGGGAGAGGCCCCGCTAACCATGTTTGTATGTTTTGGTCATGCCCGAAGCTGGAAAGGTTTTGGAGGATGGTGTTCAGTACAATCTCGGGGGTCTTGCATATGGATGTGGAGCCAGGTCCCCTATAAATCATTTTCAGGGTGTCAGACCAACCCGAACTGCAGGCGAATGCGGGGACAGATGCTTTAGCCTTCGTCTTGCTGATCGTTCGCAGGCAGGTCCTGCTGGGGTGGTGATAAGTCTCTCCTTCCTGTGCTTCAGCATGGCGGGGGAACCAACTGGAGTTTTTGACCTGGAGAAGGTGAAGTTTGAACTGAGGTGGGAGAAGGAGAGGTTCTACAATTCTTGGGATTTATTTATTGTGCACTTTCCCAAGTGAGTTGCTGTTGATTGTTTTTTGGGGGGGGGGGGGGGGGGGGGGTTTCTCGCTTCCTTGTTATATTGTTGGGGTTGTTTTGTTTTTGTCTATCTTTTGTATGTTGAAAATGATGAAAATATGACGAAAAAAATTCTTTTTAAAAAAAGGATACAGAAGAGTCGAGATTCAGAGGAAGAGAAAGTTCAGGGATGGACGTGGAGGGTTTCAACATCAGGTGGTGCTAGAGGATATTTCGTTGGCAGTGTTTTGAGAGGTTGACCTGTGGTCAATCAACGGGCAGCCCCTTCCCAGTGTTTGTGCATGTGTACACTTGAGAGGTCCAAAGGAATCTCTCATTTCAAAGGTGCCTTGGACTGCAGGAATATGTTAATGAGAAAGCTATATAAAGTCTGCAACTCAGGCACAATGTCACTGTTATTGGGCTGCTTCACCACATTTCCAGGTTACCCACTGTCTGGCCTCCCCAGTGCCTAGATATATAAATGAGTACATTCTGTGAACCCCGGATTTTAGGTCATGCCCTTAGTCAGGATCTGTCGCTCTCTTTTAAGACAGAGGCATTGTTATTAAAATACAGGGTTGGAGGTGACTGTAAATTTTGGTAATGTTACAAATCATTGTAAAGGCTGAATCTACACCTTCAAGTTTGATGGGACATCTTTGCTTTAAAGGACATAAACTCTGCAGTATTTAACCACCCAGTCTGTAATATCCTCAGCATAGCAATAGGATGGCAGAGAAGCACTGAGATATCTTACCTTAAATCTAAGCAACCACTTAATGCATAAATGAAGCAAATGAAAGAAGTAAGAAAAAAACAGCATTGACAGGTTAGTCGAAACCACAGGATAGGAGTACAAAAGGAATCAATGTTAAAGCATCTGATACCAAGTCACATTACAAATCAATTCTCAAGTGAAGCAGAACGCAAGTCACAGCCTGAATTAATGAATAATCCACCCTCTCAGAAGACATTAAGTGCTGACTGGCCATCAAAAGAGGAGATCTTTAACCACACTGCACTTACACTGTAAGCTGAAAACTGCATAGCAAGTGATTCAATCATCCAGTGTTAAAAGTCTTGGTTTTCTGATTACAGTTCTCCAATTCAGTGATTGCAGCAACAGTGCAGCATGTGTACTGTGCAAATTCTCCACGCTATTCTGTTCTGAGAGGGAGCGGGGTGGGGTGTTGGAAGGGGGAGTGTAGATCACTTTGATCAAGACAGCTGCAAAATCCTCCATTGGCTGTTTGTTATAAGGGTCTCTTGCTCCCTTCTGGATCACATGATTATACCACATATCATACAATTATTTAAAATACTTTGGGGGGGGGGGGGGGGGGGGAACAAAAGCAAACTTTAATGCTGGTCACAGATAAAGGATTGCTTTATGAAACACTGTGCCTTTAAACATCCTGAACACAAAGCAGCACCCCCATTTGAATTTGGAAGCTCTCCCCAAATGCTTAGTGGGTAAGGAAACCTTTTACACCATACAGACTAGGCTCGATTGATGGATGGCGTGAGACTGGTTGGAAGTTGGTGTACTGGTGGACAAGTATTGGGCCTCAGCTCCCCTGAGTTAAGGAAGAGAATGAAAATTGGTCAGACCTCCAGAGTTAGACCAGGACCCAGCAGCCACACCTGGAAAGTCCACCTGTATACACCTGGTGAGAAGTTAATCAGTTCTGGGGGTCCATAGTCAAACTGCCTGAAACTCATTGTGCAGAATGACCAGTTACCTGTGGATAACAATGTAAGGTTCAACATCTTCAGGAGAGGAAGAAGAAAATGGACAATAAATCAAGTCTAATCACCTGTGTCTTCTAATGCTTGATAACCTCCCTCTTCCTGTCCTTTATGACCTGCACCATCCTCATGTTGGCTTTGACTTAGATAAACTCTGAACAGAGCAGAATGCCACAGCATTCAGGGCCTGAGAGCAGATCCTTACAAATGGCACCGCCAGAGGTAAATGAGAGAGTGGGACCAAGGAATATGGTGAGAGGGTGAGATCAAGGAATATGAAGGAGGGAGTGAGGGATATGGGGAGAGGGTGAGAGCGAGGGATATGGTGAGAAGGTGAGATGAAGGATATGCTTAGAGGGTGGGGGCGAGGGAGGGAATGAGGGATACGGTGAGAGGGTAGGAGCGAGGGATATTGTGAGAGGGAAGGAGCGAGGGATAGGGTGAGAGGGAAGGAGCAAGAGATATAGCGAGAGTGGGAGTGAGGGAGTTGTTGAGAGGGAGGGAGCGAAGGATATGGTGAAAGTGACGGCTATAGAGAGAGGGTGAGATGAAGGATATGCTGAAAGGGTGAGAACAACGGGTATGGCGAGGGTGGGAACGAGGGTATGGTGAGAGGGTGGGAGCGAGGGATATGGTGATAGGGTGCGAGGGTGAGAGTGAGGGATATGGTGAGAGGGTGGGAGCAAGGGATATGGTGAGACGGTGTGAGCGATGGATATGGTGAGAGGGTGTGAGCGAGGGATATGGTGAGAGGGTGGGAGCGAGGGATATGGTGAGACGGTGTGAGCAAGGGATATGGTGAGAGGGTGGGAGCGAGGGATATGGTGAGAGGGTGAGTGACGGATATGGGGAGGCGAGTGGGTGGCACTGTGGCGCAGTGGTCAGAACTGCTGCTTCACGCTGCTGAGGATCCAGGTTCTATCCGGGCCCCGCATCACTGTCCGTGTGGAGTTTGCACATTCTCCCCATGTTTGCATGGGTTTCATCCCCACATCCCAAAGGTGTGCAGGGTTGATGGATTGGTCACGCTAGATTTTCCCCCAATTGGGGAAAAAAATAATTGGGTACTCTAAATTTATAAACAAAATGGTTTAACGGTGTGTGGAATGGTTGAAGGATATGTTGAGGTGGTGGCTGGATGAAGGTAGGTATTTATGGTGAGAGGGTAGGTAGGTTTGATGAATATAGCGAAAAGAAGATGAAACGGAAGGATATTTTGAGAAGGTGCGTTTCAGCGATATGGTGAGAAGGTGGGTAGGAGAGGTTGAGGGACAGAGTGAAATGCCAGCTGATGAGAACCCGGGATATGGTGAGATTATGGGTCGGCTCGGATTGAGGGAATCAACGTTTGTGTTAACACGGTCAGGATAGCTCAGGAGACCTGATTAATGTCAAGAATTTCAGATCTTGGCTGTAGAAGACTCAACGTTAAGGCAGGCAGAAGCAAAAATCTTTGCCAGGCTTTGTAAACCAGCTGCCATTTTATTGAATACTGCAGTATTGATCTTGGAAATAGCACAGGGCTTCGTTACATGCACAGAGCTTCACTGCACGAATAGAAGTTGCTTGGTGACTCAGTATGCCCTTTCTAAATTCTACTTCAGTTCAGGATTGGTCAACCTACTTAGCTTTACCTCAACAGTAAACAACAATTTCAGAAACACGCCAGTAGATGGTACTCACCACCAGGATAACTTACAATCACGAGATCCCAAGATAATCACAGATAAAGCAGTATTTCAATCTTTTGAGAACAGCAGCCTGCACAGAGCTCGCAGTGGGAATTCAGAGGGACATTTCTCCAGACTGGGAATCTGAAACCGTTTAACTAATCTACCGCACTGTAAATCACAGAGCTTACAAGATAAAAGGTTGTGTTATGAGTCAATATATCGCAGAGATTTTTCAATGTTGTTATGGTGACATAAGTACGGGAACTTTATTCTGAATGCAGACAAGATTCCACTTTTGTGTAGTGACTAATTTTCATTGAAAGAGTACCCAATTCATTTTTTCAATTAAGGGGCAATTTACTCTGATCAATCCACCTACTCTGCACATCGTTGGGTTGTGGGGGTGAAACCCACGCAAACACGGGGAGAATGTGCAAACTCCACATGGACAGTGACCCAGAGCCGGGATCGAACCTGGGACCTCGGCGCTGTGAGGCAGCAATGTTAACCATTGTGCCACCGTGCTGCCCTCATTGAAAGAGTTTCAAAATCTTGGTGCAGGGTTTGCACTCACCAAGAACTAAACCAGGTTGAGCAATCACCAACCAGTTTCCTCTTGTTTCACTCTCTCTGTCTTGAGAGTGCTGATTTGATGATGTTCCGCAGTTGCACTGGTACAATGTAGCCATATATGAACCTGGGACATTAGCACAAACATTGCCAGTCTGTCCAACTCAATCCTGATCTGATGTTTAAGTGTGCACTTCCCATAGGGGTCCACTGGGCAGTAATGAGGAACAGGCCGGCTGGCTGACTATACTTCCCTCAACCTGATGGTGCTGTAACCCTGGCTGCCAGCCATTAACTCAGAAGATATCAGGGATAGGATCTGGGCCCTTGTAACGTTTGGTGCTACTGTGGGTGATGCATATGCATACTGAGCGATCGGGGACCAGGAAATCATTTACCATTACCACCCATTAAAAAATCCAACCTTTATTCCTCAGCCCTTGCAGGCAACCATTCCACTTCCAACTCCCTTAACTCCTTAAAGTCATTGAATGTATTGTTGCTATCTCCCAATTCCAAACCAATCTTTGCTGGAACACCAGATTTCAATCCTTCCAAGTTCACCAGGCCACAGCATTGAAGTGAATCTCATGCAAGTGACAAATGGCATCCTATGTGATTGTAACAAAGGTAAGATATCCCTCCTCAAACTTTGTGACTGGTCTGCAGCCTTAACATAACCATGCCACCCTCCTCCATCTCGTTTGTTGCTCAGCTGAGTGAGAGTTCTTTTTTCATTTATTAATGGGATGTGGGTGTCGCTGGCTGGGCCAGCATTTATTGCCCATCTCTGAAGAGTCAACCACATTACTGTGGGTCTCTTGTCACGTGCAGGCCAGACCAGGTAACACAACAAACTTCCTTCCCTGAAGGACATTAGTGAGCCAGATGGATCTTTACGACAATGGTTTATTGGTCATCATTAATTCCAGATTTTTATTGAGTTCAAATTTCACCATCTGCCATGGTGGGATTCGAAAGCGGGTTCCCAGATCTTGCTGTGGGGTCTCTATGTTATTAGTCTAGTGACGATACCAACACCACTGCCTCCACACTTGCCTCATTCCATTCAGAGTTTGACATTTCCACCACTCTCTGTGAAAATGCACTTCCTGATTTCACTGGCCTAGCTATAATTTGAAAATTGTGCCTGCTTGTTTTGAGAAAATAGTTTGTGTGTGTCAATCCGAGTGATTCGTCAATATATCTACATCACTGTCCTATTTTGCCCCTCATCTCCTGAAGATGGCTTTTATTTGGGTACAGTTCCACAGGTAACCTTTCACATAAATCATTGTTCATGAACGTGAACCAGGACAGTGAGCAGCAGCAGGATATTAGGGAGCATCTTTACCAAGTCCACCCTTTTGTTCTCCCATGACTCCACACATATACTTCTCAGTGGGAGTCACTGGATACAGATCAAGAGCAGGAGCACTGGCTCATTCTTTTCCTCTTTTGCAATGCAGGACCCCTGGCATCCTGGGAGGAAATCAGCTGACTCAGTACATAATGAAGACCAGATCTGGGGCCCAACAATCTGCCACGCCTCTGCAGATTTATGCACCTCATAATATTGAGGGGGGGGGGGGCAAATTTTTCACAGACACCCCAACCCAAAACCAGAGTATGGGTGTTGCTGAAAGTGTGAAACTTCAAACTTTCCAAAACTGGAGATCTCACATGTCATCTGAAAGAGGATGAGCGATGCTTGGGTTTCCCTTTCAGCATATTGTTCCTGGTATGCACCTATACAAAAACACTTCAATATAAATCTCTGTGCCAGCAGGCATAGCTGCCTCTAATAGCTAATGTCTGCCATGAGATGGCTTAAATAGAACATTACAAATGCGGTTTTCTATAACCGAATACCAGGCCCATTTAATTAGTCCTACCTTCAGAAATGTGCACCAATGAGATTGAAAATATGGCTTACTGGTGATTTGTTATATAAAATCACACATTAACTCTCCAGTAAGCTTTTTTGTGCATATTAGTGAATTGTTTTCTTAAATGTGATGCCTACTTTAACACAATGAATTTCAAACCATTTCCAATTTACAGCATTTGCAGTAAGTGCCCCGATATACCCGCCTCTACCCAAGTAGCTCCTGTAACTCCATCTCCAGCAGAGCTCTGTTACCAATACCCAGTCCTACAAAGCATACCTTCACTCCATGACCAATGTCATCCAAGATGGCGTAATCGATGGGCTTCCTGATGTACCTAACAGGCCTCTCAGGGTTGGACGGGGCGATGATTTTATGAGTCCTGGAGGTGTTCTTATTGGTTGTCAAGATACCAATCTCTCTTCTGGCAACCTTCTCCTTGTGAATGTCCACAGTCTGAAAAGGGAATATTGCCTCAGTCAAATCAGTAGCAAAGTGTCACATTGAATATAAAATAATGGGCACAAGTGAAATAGCATCGCTAGGGCATGTACCAGTGACCAGAGGGTGACAGAGCTAAGTTAATGGGAACTAAGGGCTGGTGGCACTGCCAAGCAAGTGGGCAGTGCAGGGCAAATCGCACAGCTTGACCAATGGTCAGTGAGGCAACAGTTACACAGCACGAACAGACAATAGCAGGCAAGGTTCCATCACTATGGGGAAGAATGAGGGGTAGGTCACAGTGCCAAAAGGCAGATATTCAACAGCAATGAGGAGCCAGTGGTTATCAACTCAATGAGAATAGGGGCATGGAAGCGATTTGGCATCAATATCACAGAACATTATCTCGTGGAATGACACAGCACAGAAGCCATACATAATAATAATTTTTAATAGTGTCACAAGTAGGCTTATATTAACACTGCAATGAAGTTACTGTGAAAATTCCCTAGTCGCCACATTCTGGCGCTTGTTCGGGTACACTGGGGGAGAATTCAGAATGTCTAATTCACCTAACAGCATGTCTTTCGGGACTTGTGGGAGGAAACCGGAGCACCCGGAGGAAATCCACGCAGACACGGAGAACATGCAGACTCTACACAGACAGTGACCCAAGCTGGGAATCGAACTCGGGTCCCTGGCGCTTGGAGCAACAGTGCTAACCACTGTGCTACCGTGTCACCAGTCCATTGTGCCTGGTATGTGCTTTGAAGCAGCTGTCCAATTAGTCGCACTTCCCAATTGTTTCACATTACCAAGAATCATTTTCCTTTTGAACTGACTTTTCAGCTTACCCTGTCGACTTCAAATACACGTACACCCCAGGTGTTCTACAACACTGTTAAAATTGTATAATTTGGTTGAAATTGCCTCTCCTCATCCTTCCTACCAAAATGCATCACTTCACACTTCTCTGTACTAAATTATGTCTGCCATTTGTTTGCCCATTTCACCAGTCTCTCTATATTTTCCTAAATAAAAGTAAAACACTGCAGAAACCCGAATTGGAAACAAAAACAGAAAATGCTGGAAAAACCCAGCAGGTCTGGCAGTGTCTGTGGACAGGGAAAATAGAATTATCGCTTAGCGTCCACTTGGCTCTTCGAGCTGTGAAACTAGGGCTTCGGCAGCTACTTCATGCTTGTATTCTTTCCGTGCTCCTTGGGAAAACTCCTGCGCTCCTGACACATGACCCTTTTTTGTAGCCACATCATGTGACCACTCGGTCTCCAATAATTCATTTTATTATGGTGTCAAGGTTTTCTTTATTCATTCACGGAACGTGGACATTGCCGGCTGGGCCAGCATTTATTGCCCATTCCTAGTTGCCCTTGAGTGTGTAGTTAAGAGCCAACCACATTGCTGTGGGTCTGGAGTCACATGTAGGCCAGACCAGGGAAGGATGGCAGATTTCCTTTCCTAAAGGACATTAGTGAGCTGGCTTGTGCAAGAGAAGAAAATATGACAGCAATGCAACAGGAGTTAAATGTGAAGACAGAGGGAATTTCCTACCAAGGGTTGTACCTAACTACTGATAGCGTGCTGACACACAATACTGGACACCAAAGTTGAAAAACCTTCTACACCCCAGCACTAGAATCTTGCACTGCATAAAAAAAGATTCCCTCCACCTAAGCAATTAACTAGTTCATTTTATGACACTGTGCTCTGGATCCTGTGTGAGTATATTACGGTCTTGGGAAAAATGCTTTGCAGTCAGTATTGACGAGGAGACCTCGGGTCATATATAGGGATGTGCTCATAAAGTTTTATTGTGAAATAGAATTAAAGAGATTCAATTGAAAATATTTCTGCATCTCCCACTAAGCTTAAGACACAGGTTTTACCCTGCTATCCTTGTGCCAAAACCGCACGGTAGTCAAGGGTGTATACATTCACTGTGTGTGGTCCGATTTCAAATCGTAAAATTCAACCCTACTGGTCTGGTATACTTAAAAAGCTTGAGAAAGTTATTGCCCACAGCCTTAGAATTTGGTCCTTTTTCCTAATTTTGGGTCTCCCAGATAGGAGAATAATTGATACTAATGAAAAAAGGTTGTATAACTTCCGAACCGTTGTGGAACAGAACAATATTCTTTGCTCATGGATTATGCTTCAGTTCAGAATTGGCATAAAATTATGTATCCTTATGGAGTTCCTAACTTGCATACTCCATTCTAAATCAGATGCATTCCAAAAAATATGGGATCCCTATCTCAAATTTATAGACTCCGCAATGTGTGACTTGCTCCAAGGTTTTCCATACGTTATGAAGCACCGTCTTGAACCATACTACAGATCAGTGACTTCAAAATGCAATAAGCAATAAGAAAATGCGATGAATGTTTATGCTGCAACACGGTGGCACGATAGTTAGCACAGCACCCTCACCGCTCCAAACTCAGATTCAATTCCGGCCTTGGGTGACTGTCTGTGTGGAGTTTGCACTTTCTCCCCGTGTCTGCATGGGTTTCCTCCGGGTGCTCCTGTTTCCTCCCACAGTCCAAAGATGTGCAGGACAGGTGGATTGGCCATGTTAAAATTCCCCTTAGCATCCAAAAGGTTAGGTTGGGTTACGGGGAGGTGTGGGCTCAAGGAGGGTGCTCTTTCAAAGCGCCGGTGCAGACTCAATGGGCCGAATGGTCTCCTTCTGCACTGTAAATTCTATGAACAGAATGGCTGCATCTTGCTTCTTTCCTTCCTTTCAGAAGCAGTTGCTGATGAAGAGAATAATTAACTCATTAAAAGTCACACTTCTGATCAAACGCATCCCATGCCCTCAATCAGAAGCCTCTTTTGAGCAAACAACATGCCGCAAGGTGCTTAGTCAATGCTTACTGAAATGCACAAATTCAAAGGCTTCACTCCTGCCTTTCATCTGAAGGGGTTGGTTTGGGAATGTAATATTTTTAACAGACATTATCTATTTATTGCCCCTATTCATTATTTGAAAGTTAGTCCATAAAGCTCAGGTTTCAAAGAGTCCCCAATGGCCACATTACATTGAGCATCCTGTAGCACTATGAACTTCACTGAAAAGCTCTTGAAATGGAATCATAGATAGGTTGTTGACCTCAGAGATATCTGTGCACCTTAAATTCCAGCCTCTTACACATCTTCAATTTTAATTGCTCAACCATTAGAGGCCATGTTGTTAGTTGCCGAGGCACCAAGCTCTGGGATTTCCCCTCCCTACACCTTTTGACCTCTCTTTCCTCCTATCAGGCACTCCTTAAAAGCTAATTTCAACCAAGCTTTTAGTCGTCTGATCTAATACCTCTTTATGTGGAAGCACCTTGGGACTTTTGTGTTAAAAGCATGATATGGATATCATGGCAGCACGGGAGCATTGTGGATAGCACAATCGCTTCACAGCTCCAGGGTCCCAGGTTCGATTCCGGCTTGGGTCACTGTCTGTGCGGAGTCTGCACATCCTCCCCGTGTGTGCGTGGGTTTCCTCCGGGTGCTCCGGTTTCCTCCCACAGTCCAAAGATGTGCAGGTTAGGTGGATTGGCCATGATAAATTGCCCTTAGTATCCAAAATTGCCCTTAGTGTTGGGTGGGGTTACTGGGTTATGGGGATAGGGTGGAGGTGTTGACCTTGGGTAGGGTGCTCTTTCCAAGAGCCAGTGCAGACTCGATGGGCCGAATGGCCTCCTTCTGCACTGTAAATTCTATGGTTCTATAAATTGTTGTTACTTCAAAAATCCTTTTTCAATGCTTTGACTTTGTTCCATGCCATTTGACGTTTTGACTGGCAACTGTTTTATCAAACATACCTGCTGTCACATGGGAGCCGCTGACTTGTGACCGACCTAAATGGAGAAGGCTCGTTTGGGAGAGCACCAAGCACATTGGGAGACTCTCGTCAGGGATATGCGGAGGTGGAGTTTAAGCATTGGAGGGAATGGACAAACCTATAAACAGACCATCGACCCAACTGCTCAAGCACCAGTTGCCCCACATATGGCAGAATCTGGCAGATTGCACATTGGACTTGCCAGCCATTTCAGAACCATCGAACCAGATTAGAAGCAAGTCATCCTTGATCCTGAGGACCTGACTAAGAAGGTTTAATGTTGTCTGTTTAAAGGAAGACTGCTCTATAAAGCCCAACATACATCACCACCCTCTAGCAACTCTCCTGAAGGTGCTGATTCTCCATGGAGTACAACCTCAACCAAGCAGCCAGTCTTTTGAGTTCGAGTCTGAAGCTCAGGAGTCAGCAACCATTCAGATCAGGGAAGGCATCCTTCCCTCACCCAATGACCAATCTTCCCAGCAAGAGTTACTGAGAAGAGGTCTGGGGTAAGAATCCAAACTGATCTTTCTCACGGAGGTCAAATGTAGCATTCCTGACACCTTCATGCCCTGCACAGTTCATCTGTTAAACTTGGTGACTTTGCTCCATATTTCTATCAATGTTCACTAAATTATCCAGTGTACACATGGGAGCCAAATTCCAATTTGACTCAATTTGTCAGGGGTTCAAGTCCCCCTGCAGACTTGGCCAGTGTGCCATTACTGAGGGGCTACAGTGCCAAATGTACCATCTTGCAGGCAAAATGTTTCCTTGTATGTAGGTCAGCTCCTGTAGAGCAGCTCACACTTCCTGTAAACTGACACGAGAGCCTCTGCACCAACTAATTTTAGATCACGTGCTCTGGGTGAAATTGAAAGCCAGCTTAATGGGGCTGTAATTGAACTTAGCATTATTGAGATAGGGCTTCCATTAGGTGCTCATGTCATTTCAGAATGATATTCACACTGTACACTTTTCTGTCAGCCAAATCTTATTCAAGGATAAAGTCATTCACATAATGATGCAGTAACAGTTAGTTCCTGAAGTAGGTTTATCAAAGGGACATACAACCCAGTCTGTCTGTCAGTTAACTTCCCTCAAATGGCTTTTGGTTCAGATCTTTCAGAAAAATCCTGAAACACTCAGAAAAGGAGCAGCTATTTGATCCCTAGCGATTACAGCATTTTTGTAATTACCTCTGCCACTGAATATGGGTGGATGTAATGTTTTCACCCACTTGTTAGTCTGGTTTGCATTGAAACAATATATTTCATTGAAACTGGTACACAAAAGAACAAATTAGTTTTTGGTGAAGATGCACATCCAGATCCTGGATTTTTAAAAAAAGGATCAGTTAACATTTGGAGACAGGACAAATGGATTATTCCTTAAAGAATGTTGTTGGTTGTCTTCTCTGCCACTGAAGTGGGGTGGTGGGGGAGGAGAGAGGAGAGATCATGGCAGAAGAGGTAATGTTTTCAGCCCGGTTAGCCTGCAAACGACATATCTCAAAAGCTAATGGCGCAGATTTCAACAAAACTTTCTAAATAGATAGGGTACGGCCCAAGGAAAAACTGATTTATTTTTGAGAAGTATGCAGTTTCGGAACCTGGAATTATTTAAACCATCTATTGCTCATGTATTTGCTTTGTTTGGCCCCTTGTTCCGCACTGTAACCAATCACTGTTTTGTCGATGTACCATTTGTCGATGTTCTCTGTTGATTATTCTTGTGTCTACTATGTATGTACTGTGTTCGTTCCTCGGCCGCAGAAAAATACTTTTTTTTTTAAATAAACAATTTTATTGAGGTAGTTTTTGGCTTTGTAAACAATTACAAACATCAACAGAAAGAAAGCAAAAAAGGCAAAAATGTGCAAACATCCATGTACTTTCAATATTTCAATCGTAACATACTGCACAAGCCCGCTCCTCTCCCACCGGTACTACTCGCCATTTTCTCCCTCCTACTCTACTCTACCCCCTCCCCCCCCCCCCCCCCCTGCTGACGCTCACTCTCCCGCAAAGAAGTCAATAAATGGTTGCCACCTCCGGGCGAACCCCTGTACAGATCCCCTCAAGGCAAACTTAATTTTTTCCATACCCAGGAAACTCGACATGTCCGCAAGCCACAACTCAGTCTTCGGGGGCTTTGAGTCCCTCCACGCCAATAGTATTCGTCGCCGGGCTATCAGGGAAGCAAAGACCAAAACATCGGCCTCTTTCTCCCCCTGGACTCCCGGGTACTCCGAAACCCAAAAATTGCCACCCCTGGACTCATCACCACCCTTGTTTTTAGCACCCGGGACATGATCCCCGCAAATCCCTCCCAGTACCCCCTCAGCTTAGGGCATGCCCAAAACATGTGAACGTGATTCGCTGGCCCTCCCGCGCACCTAGCGCATTTGTCCTCTATCCCAAAGAATTTGCTCATCCGAGCCACCGTCATATGGGCCCGGTGAACGACCTTAAATTGAATCAGCCCGAGCCTAGCACATGTCGCGGTCGAATTTACCCTACTCAGGGCCTCTGCCCACAGCCCATCCTCCATTTCCCCGCCTAGCTCCTCCTCCCATTTAAGTTTCAGTTCCTCTGTCTGGGACCCTTTCTCCCTCATGAGCACCTTATAAATACCCGAGACTCTATCCTCCCCTTCTTCCCCCCTAGAGACTATTCTGTCTAGGATCCCCATTGGCGGGAGGCGTGGGAAAGATGGGACCTGTCTACGAACAAAGTCCCGCAACTGTAGGTACCTAAAATCATTTCCCCTTACCAGCCCAAATTTCTCCTCCAAGCTCCTCAAACTGGCAAAGCTCCCTTCCAGGAACATATCACCCACCCTTCCCACCCCCGCCTGCCGCCATACTCGGAACCCCCCCATCCATACTCCCGGGGGCAAACCGATGGTTGTCGCAGATTGGCACCCAGACAGACGCCCCCATCTCCCCTACATGCCTCCTCCACTGGCCCCATATCCGCAGGGTCGCCACCACTACCGGGCTGGTGGTGTACTTGGCCGGCGGCAGCGGTAGAGGAGCCGTGACCAGGGCTGCCAAGCTGGAGCCCCTGCACGAAGCCGCCTCCACCAGCTCCCAAATAGACCCCGTACCCACCATCCACTTCCTTATCATAGCGATGTTGGCCGCCCAGTAATAATTAATCAGACTCGGCAAAGCCAGCCCTCCCTCGCTGCGGTTCCTCTCCAACATCACCTTCTTCACCCGCGGGGATTTTCCCGCCCAGACAAAGCTCATGATCATCCTGTTAACTCTTTTGAAGAAAGACTGTGGGATAAAGATCGGGAGGCACTGAAAAGTAAACAGAAATCTAGGGAGGATTGTCATCTTTACAGTCTGCACCCTCCCTGCCAGCGACAGCGGGAGTGCATCCCATCTCCGAAACTCTCCCTTCATTTGCTCCACCACCCTGGCCAAATGTAACTTGTGCAGCCTGCCCCAGTCTCGTGCCGCCTGGATTCCCAAATACCGGAAATTTTCCTCAACCAGCCTAAATGGTAGCCCTCTCAATCTGTTCTCTGGCCCCTTGCCTGTACCACAAACATTTCACTCTTGGCCATATTTAATTTGTATCCTGAGAACTGGCCGAACTTCCTCAGCATTCCCAGTATACTTCCCATCCCGGCCACTGGGTCCGACACGTACAGGAGCAGGTCGTCTGCGTAAAGAGAGACCCTATGTTCTACCCCGCCCCTCACCATCCCCTTCCATCCCTCTGCGGCTCTCAGCGCAATTGCCAGCGGCTCTATGGCCAGCGTAAACAGCAGCGGGGAGAGCGGGCAGCCCTGTCTGGTCCCTCGGTACAACTTAAAGTACTCCGACACTTCTCTGTTAGTCCTGACGCTGGCCCTCGGGGCCTGATATAATAATTTGATCCAATCCACCAATCCCTCCCCGAACCCAAACCGTCCGAGCACCTCCCATAGATATTCCCACTCCACCCGGTCAAAGGCCTTCTCGGCGTCCGTCACCACCACTACCTCCACCTCCCTACCCGGTGGGGGCATCATTATCACATTAAGTAATCTTCTCAGGTTGGCCGCCAGCTGCCTACCTTTCACGAACCCAGTTTGGTCCTCCCCAATCACCTCCGGTACACAGTCCTCCATTCTAACCGCTAGTACCTTTGCCAGGAGCTTGACGTCAACATTAATCAGGGAGATTGGCCTGTACGACCCGCACGCCTCTGGGTCTTTACCCCGCTTCAATATCAGTGATATAGTGGCTTGCGACATTGTCGGCGGCAGGGTCCCTCTGTCCCTTGCCTCATTGAAAACCCTCGCCAAGACCGGGCCCACCAGCTCAGAAAACTTCCTATAGAACTCTACTGGGTATCCATCCGGCCCCGGGGCTTTCCCCGACTGCATGGCCTTTAGGCCCCCCAATACCTCTTCCACTCTAATCAGGGCCCCCAGCTCATCCACTCGCCCCCCACCGACTGTTGGGAAGGTTAACCCGTCCAGAAACCTTTTCATCTCCTCCGGTTCTTCCGGCGGCTCCGAAGTATACAGCTTGCGATAGAAGTCCCGGAATACCTTATTCAATCCTGCCGGGTCCTCCACTTTGCGCCCCTCCCCATCCCTCACTCTACCTATTTCCCTGGCCGCCTCCCTCCTCCTGAGTTGCTGCGCTAACAGTCTGCTAGCCTTTTCCCCATGCTTGTACACCGCTCCCCTCGCCTTCCTAAGCTGTTCCACGGCCCTACTCGTGGATAGTGCCCCCAGTTCCGCCTGTAGTCTCTGCCTCTCCCTGAGTAAAACCTCCCCCGGGGACTCCGCGTGCTCTTCATCTATCCGACCCATTTCCCTGACCAATCTATCCATCTCTGCCCTGTCTGCCTTGGCTCTGTGGGCCCCAATTGAAATCAGCTCCCCCCCGCACTACTGCCTTTAGCGCCTCCCACAGGGTCGCCGCTGAGACCTCCCCCGTGTCATTCACCTGCAAGTAATTTTGCATACACCTCCGAAGCCTCTCACAGATCCCCTCCTCCGACAGCAGTCCCACGTCTAGCCTCCATTGCGGCCGTTGGTAGCCCGCTCCCCCGATCTGCAGGTCTACCCAGTGCAGGGCATGGTCTGAGATAGTAATTCCCGAGTATTCCGTGTTCTTTACCTCCCCTATACAATTCCTTTCTTAGTAGGAAGAAATCTATCCTAGAATATACTTTATGGACGTGCGAGTAAAACGAGTAGCCCCTTCCTGTCGGCTGTCTATCTCTCCAGGGGTCCACTGCCCCCATTTGCTCCATAAACCCTTTCAGCTCCCTCGCCATTGCCGAGAGTCTACCCGTTCTGGGACACGACCGATCCAAAGCCGGGTCAAGGACCATGTTAAAGTCCCCCCCCCATTATTAGCCTGCGAGAGTCCAGGTCCGGGATCTTCCCCAGCACTCTTTTAATGAAGTCCACGTCATCCCAGTTCGGGGCATCTATATTCACCAGCACCACTCTTCTCCCCTCCAGTCTTCCCCGTACCATCAGGTATCTGCCCCCCCTGTCTGCGGATATGCCCTCCGCCTCAAATTGCACCCGCTTGTTGATCATGATTGCCACCCCCTTGGACTTCGAGTCCAAGTCCGAGTGGAAGACCTGGCTAATCCAGCCCTTCCTTAGCCTGGTCTGGTCAGACACTTTCAGATGTGTCTCCTGCAACATAATTACATCCGCCCTCAGAGCCCGCAAGTGCGCGAACACCCGCGCCCTCTTAACCGGCCCATTCAGTCCTTTTGACGTTCCAGGTGATCAGCCCACCACCACCACACCGGTCAGCCATAGCCTTTCTCGGGCCGGCCCCCGGCCCGTACGTCGCGCCATTCCTGGCCCGCCCGTTGGCTGCCTCCACCCTCGACCTCCTTTCCAGTGCCTATTTCAAGTCCCTCCCACGTCAGCAGAACAACCCCCCCCCCCCCTGCCATCCACTGGCTGTGATCTCACCCCCCACCTGACTCCCTTGACTAGCCAATCTGCTAGCCCGGTGACTCAACACTCCGGCGCCTTCCTGTCTCATTCCCATTGTTTCCCCGTCCCCCTCCCCACTCCCCGGCGCCCCATCCCCCTCTCCAACCCACCGGAGCAAGCCGGCTCCAGTGTCCTCCGCGAGCTGCACAAAAAGTACAAATCCGCCCAAAAAGGAAAAAACAGAAAAAAGAGGAAAAAACCAAAAAAAAAACCATGAGAAAAAAGAGAAAAAAAAGAAACCCCCCAAACCAAAGTCCATGAACAAAGGAAAGAGTCCCAAATGTTCCCAGCAAACCGTTGAACAGCAGTCCAGGCCCATTCGGCGTACCCTCCCACGGTAATCCTCGGGCCCTAATTCGCGTCCGTGGGGCCTCTTTTCGGGACCAGCCACTGATCCCTCGCAAAATCCATCGCTTCTTCAGGCTCGGAGAAGTAGTGGTGTTGACCCTGGTGCGTGACCCATAGGCGAGCCGGGAACAGCAGACCAAACTTCACGTGCTTCTTGAACAGCACCTCCTTGACATTCTTAAAGGCTGCTCGCCGCCGAGCCACCTCCTTAGGTCCTGGTAAATACGGAGAACACTGTTGTTCCACATGCTGCTCCTGGCGCCGGGGGGGGGGGGGGGGGGGGGGGGGGGGGGGGGGGGGGGGTCCGCCCGGCCGCCCCTGCCTCGCCTGCACTCTGTGTCCCCTCCAGCTCAGGCGGACGCGGAAAGGCTTCGGCCCCCATCAGCTGCATCAATAGGTCTGCTACAAACGCTGCGGCATCAGCTCCCTCAGCCCCCTCCGGGAGGCCGATCATCCTCAGGTTGTTCCTGCGGACTCTATTCTCCAGCTCCTCCACTCTGTCCAGCAGTCTTCTCTGCCGCTCTTTGAGCCCGTCAACCTCTAGCGCCGCAACCGTCTGCGCATCCGCCTGCTCCTCCAACGCCTCTCTCAGCTCCTTAACTTTAACATCTTGCGCATCCAGCCTCTGGTTCAGCTGATCCACCGCTTTCTGGATTGGATCCAAGCTGTCCCGCTTCAGAGCTTCAAAACTGGACTTCATTACCTGGAGCATGTTATCCAGCGCCTGCTGGATTGCTGAGTCCAGGGTCCGTGTGTCCGCCATCTTAGGTCCCAGGTAATTTTCTTCAGGTCCTTGCCTGTCCCTTTTTCTCCTGCCTTCTGGACTCCCGCTGTTCCATGTGCCGCAGCCCGCTCCTCAGCACTTTCGCTGCCGCCTTCCTTCTCCCAGCTCCTTAACTTTTACCTCTTGAGCATCTGAAGTGGGTCCAAGTTGTCCTGCTTCAGCGACTCCAAAACTGTTTTTCTTCTCTTGGTGCAAGAAAGGTCCGTGTGTCCGCCATCTTAGGTTCCAGGTCAGCTTCCTCTGCTCCTTGCCTCTGTCTCTTTCTCTCTCTCCTCCTCTACTTCCTGGACTCCAACGGTTCCATCGATTGCAGCCCGCTCTCCAGCACTATCGCGGCTGCCTTTTTGCCGCTCCGTGGCCCCGCTATCGCGGGGAATCAGCCCTAAAGCCCCGCCGGAGTGAGAGCCCGCCGAATGTGCGGCTCACTCGAACATTGCCGCCACCAGAAGTCCAGAAAAAAACTTTTCACTGTACTTCGGTACATATAACAATAAATCAAATCAAATATTGAGAGATAGGACAAATTGACTTTTCAATGGGCGGCACAGTGGTGCAGCAGTTAGCATTGCTGCCAACGGTAGTGAGGATCGGGTTTGATCCTGGCCCTGGGTCACCTGGTTCGCACATTCTCCGTGTCTGCGCGATTTCACCCCCACAACCCTAAGATCATAGAATTTACAGTGCAGAAAGAGGCCTTTCACCCACCGAATCTGCACTGGCCCTTGTAAAGAGCAGCCTACCTAAGCCCACACCTCCACCCTATCCCAGTAACCCCACTAACGTTTTTGGATACTAAGGACAGTTTAGAATAGCCAATCCACCTAACCTGCACATCGTCGGACTGTGGGAGGAAACTGAAGCACCTGGAGGAAACCCACGCAGACACGGGAAGAATGTGCAGACCACACAGACAATGACCCAAACCGGGAATAGAACCCAGGTCCCTGGTGCTGAGAAGCAACAGTGCTAACCATTGTGCTACTGTGCCGTCCCAAGATGTGGAGGTTAGGTAGATTGGCCACACTAAAATTGCCCCCTAATTGGAAAAATATAATTTGGTACTCTAAATTTATTTTTAAAAATTGACTTCAATTAGAATATTGTTGGTTGTTTTAATTGAAATCTTGCTGATTGTCTCAGCTGCTGCTGTGGAAATTGTCACAGCTGTCAAACGTGTGAACAGAGCTTCCAGAGCAGGTTATTGAATGAATCAACTATTTGATTGACCTGAAGCTTCCTCAGTGAGATGGAAGCTCTTAATGAAAATAAATATTTTTCAGCTTTGTATTGCGGAGCATCAACCAAGCAGAGAAAAGCATCAAGGAAGAGCTGCATCATTATTATAACATTGAGTAACAAAGTGTGGGGGAGGTATGTGCTCTACCAAGTGCCCTTTTTACTTGTTGTGTGTGGATTCCTGCTGAAGGAGGAATGACTTATCAAATTTGGACATTTTTAAGTTTTGAATCTTTATATGCATGAAACATTTGAATGACAGTCTGCCTTTATGAAGACTGTCTATGTACAATGAACAGTTCTACAACATGTACCTAAAGGTCACTTGTGGTGTCTGACAGGTTCTGCCTTTGTCAAGCTTATCCTGACTGAATTATGTTCTTGCTTAATAGCTTGGTGATCCATGTTTATTTTTCTAGAATGTGAGTTGTTTGGTGATGACTAAGAAATGTGCATGGGAAAACATGCAAAGAAGATGGTGGGAAAAATTCAAGACACCCATAATAAACTGGCAAAATAAGCATTTAATTGACAAATTAATTTAAAAAGACACAAAGGAATTTACAGGTACAGATACACAAATCATAAAACTAGGAATGCAGGTGAACAGAAAAAAGGCAAATACAGCACGAGTTTATTTCTAGAGGGATGGAAATACAAAGTAAAGATTATGTTAAACCTGTATTTAACCTTGGTTGGACCAACTTGCAACACTGAGGAATTCTGGTCTCCATTTTATAAAAAGTGTGTAGAATCACGAGAAAAGGTGCAAAAAAAATTCACAAAGATGATATCATGAAATGAGAAGATATATTGAGCAGGAAAGATTAAGCTGACTAGAAAAGAGAAGACCAAGGGGTGACCTGATACATGGCTTTAAGATTATGACAGGATAGGTGTACGGTAGCACAGTGGGTAGCAGAGTTGCTTCACAGCACCAGGGACCCAGTTCAATTCCCGGCTTGGGTCACTGTCTGTGCGGAGTCTGCACATTCTCCCCGTGTCTGCGTGGGTTTCCTCTGGATGCTCCCGTCTCCTCCCACAATTTCTGAACAATATGCTTTTTAGGTGAATTGGACATTCTGAATTCTCCCTCAGTGCACCCGAACACGCGCCATAGTGTGGGGACTGTGGGATTTTCACAGTAACTTCATTGCAGTGTTAATGTAAGCCTACTTGTGACACAAATACAGATGATTATTAAATTAGATGTCCTCTTTTGGGTGAGATGTTTAACCAAATATCCTTCTCATGTGGATGCAAAAGATCCCATGGGCACGATTTGAAAAGCAGCTGTTCTCCCCGGTGTCTGGAAAATATTTATCCCTCAGTAAACATCACTTAGAAATTTAATAATATTTGGCCATTTATTTGTCTGTTCAAGGGATCTTAATATGTGCAATTTTGAAAGTCACATTTTCTATTATTACAAGAGTGACTACGCTTGAGGTTTTGAAGTTTGCTATATAAATGCAAGTCCTTATTTTTCTCCTTTCCTTTCACATGTGGAAAGAATAGTTTTTGCACTACCAGAGGATGGTTTCATTGTTCAAGGCAGAGAACCATATAGATCTAGAACGTCCCAGATTCATTCTTTGTCCGTGCAGTTATCTCATAAAAGTCAGATCAGCAGATAGATCGTCTTAATGCCCGTGTGTGAGGGAGGAATCATTTAGAAAAATATAAGCCAAGGTCCACATCTATGCTCACAATCAAATGGTCCCATTAGAAAATGCATGTGGGCAAACCTTAGGATTGGCTTAGCAGAGATGCCCTCCTTGGACAAATTGCCAGTCAACACTCACCGGGTTCAACTCAAAAAGAATTCCCACGTGGTGAGCTATCAGAGAGCTGCCAAATAGAATGAGCATCAGCAGCAAAATGATAAAATAGGTTTGGGGGTGCAGGGAGAAGGAAAGCAGACAGCAAGTGGAGACAGAGCTGGGGAGAAATTTATTTCCTGAAGCATGGGGTACTTTGCCACAGGGAGTAGTTCAGGCAGGAATCATTGCACCTTTAAAAAGGAATATCGACGGGGACTTCCAGTGGCGGGAGTAAGTCGCACATTTGGTGGCTGACTTTAAGACCTTTTCCCCTGACTTTTTTGAACTTTTGAGCACTGGAGTGAAAAGCAATAGCACTCTAGATCTGAATCCATACAGAGTTGTATGGACCTAAGGAGCAGAAGGGAGTGAAAACAGGCGAAGAAGGGGCTGAACAAAGGTGGTGTGGAAGCTCAAGTGGGAGGAAAGATGGCCGATGAACGGACCATGGAAAGGACGGTCCAGGCAGCACTGGACAACATGCTGCAAAAGAGCTTCGCAGCACTGAAGCGGGATAACTTGGAACCACTCCAGAAAGCAGTGGAGAGACGACCAGAGGCTGGATGCTCAGGATAAGAAGGTCCAGGCACCGGAGAAGACAGTGGAAGAGCAGGCGGATTTCCAAACGGTAGCGGACGTGGAAATTAGTAAGTTGAAGGAGCAGCAAGCAAGGCTGATGGACAAGCTGGAGGACCTGGAAAACAGGTCTCGCTGGCAGAATCTGAGAATCATTGGGCTCCCGGAGGGGGCCAAGGGAGTGGATGCCACGGCATGTGTGGCAGACATGCTGCAGAAGCTGGTGGGGGATGATTTCTTCCCACGTCCGTTGGAGCTGGACAGGGCACACGGGGGGGGGGGGGGGGGGGGTCCCGGGTGATGGTGGTCAGGTTCCCTAGGTTCGTGGACATGGAGCGGGTTCTACAGTGGGCCAAGAGCGCGAGGAGCTGCTCATGGAACAACAGTGTCCTGCGCATCTACTAGGATCTGAGCAGGGAGGTGGCCAGAAGGAGGGCAGCCTACAGACAAATTAAAGAGATTCTGTTTAAAAAGGTCAAGTTTGGGCTACTTTACCCGGCGATGCTTTGGGTCACATACCGGGAACAGCAACATTATTTTGACAACCCGGAGGAAGCGATGGACTTCGCTAAGGGGCATGGACTGGTGCCGAACTGAGGACCCATGGACTTAAGTTTGAGTGTACTAAGGGATGTCTGCAGTTGTTCACAGATTGCCCTTCGTGTTAGCAATGTCGTTCGGCATGCTCTTTTATTTAAAATTGGGGGTGTTCTTGTGTTTGTGTTTGCCTGTTTGAAAGTTTGAAAGTTAAAGCTAGAGTGATATAAAGTTTAAGTTGATGAGTGCTGGGGGGCTGTTCGGGTTCTCTTTGCCTTTTTTTCTCTTCTGGGAATGTTGCTTTGTTCTTTGTTTGTTTTCTCTCTGTCTCGGTCCCAGAGAGATTGCTCGAACAGGGCTGTCCTGGGGAGGTGGTGTTGCTGGGCAGGGGGACGGGGACGGGGGACAGGGGGGTTGGGGAGGAGCGGGGGGACAATAGGTGTGAGACATGGTGGCGCCGGAGTTGAGAGCCACCAGGCTAGCTGCTTTGAGCTAGTCAATGGGAGCGAGGTGGGGGGTGTGTATACAGCCAGTATATAGCAGGGGTTAGGTTACAAGGGGTTGTTGCTGGGAGGGGGAGGGGGGGGGGGGGGGGGGGGATGATCTGCTGACGAGGGAGGGAACTGAACCAGGTAACAGGGAAGGGGTCGGGGGTGGGAGCTGCCAAGAGGTGGACCAGGGGAGGCGCGGCATATGGGCAGGGGGTGGGCCCAAGAAGGGGGATGGCTGATCGACGTGGGGGGGGGGTGCCCTCCAACCAGGCTGAACACCTGGATTGTTAGAGGATTAAACGGGCCGGTCAAGAGGAAACGTGTGTTCGCACATTAACGGGCTCTGAAGGCGGATGTAATGTTACTGCAGGAGACACATTTGAAAGTGGCGGACCAGATTAGATTACGGAAGGGCTGGGTTAGCCAGGTCTTCCATTCGGGGCTTGACGCTAAGACCAGAGGGGTCGCGATCATGATTAACAAACGGGTTAAATTTGAGGCGGACAGCACAGTTGCGGATGGGGGTGGTAGATTTCTTATGGTCCGGGGCAAGCTTGAGGGGGTGAAGGTGGACCTACTGAGCGTTTACGCTCCAAACTGGGATGCTGTAGATTTCATCAAAAGGCTGCTGGAGAAAATCCCCGACTTGGATTCGCAAAAGTTGATTATGGGTGGGGACTTTAATACAGTCCTCGACCCCGACCTGGACCGGTCGTGCTCCAGAACGGGCAGGGTCCCGGCAATGGCAAGAGAACTGAGAGGGTTCATGGAACAAATGGTGGTGGGGGGGGGGGGGGGGGGGGGGGGGGGGGGGTTGAACCCCTGGAGAATCAGCCGGCCGACGGGGAAGGAGTTCTCGTTCTATTCACATGCTCACAAGGTTTATTCTCGTATTGACTTCTTTATTATCAGTAGGGACTTTTTGGAGGGGGTGAGGGATACAGAATACTCAGCAATCACTATTTCTGACCATGCTCCACATTGGGTCGACCTGCTGGTCTGCAAAGAACCCATAATCATAACCCATATCAGCACCCATAATGGAGGTTAGAGATGGGATTGTTGGCAAAGGAGAGGGTGTGTGAGAGAGTGGGGAAATGCATGCGGGACTACCTGCAGGTCAACGATACAGGGGAAATCTCAGCAGCGGTGCTCTGGGAGGCGCTGAAGGCGGTGGTGAGAGGGGAACTGATCTCAATCCGAGCCCATAGGGACAGAACGGATAGGGCAGAGATGGACAGACTGGTGCAGGAGATGACACGGACGGATAGGGAATATGCGGACTCCCCGAGGGCAGAGCTACTTAGGGAACGACGGAGACTGCAGGCGGAGCTGGGAGCGCTATCCACTGGGAAGGCCGTAGAGCAACTCAGAAAGGCCAGGGGCACGGTGTATGAGTATGGGGAGAAAGCCAGCAGAATGCTTGCGCAGCAACTTAAGAAGAGGGAGGCGGCCAGGGAGATAGGGACGGTAGTGGACGGGGCAGGGAACCGGGTGGGAGACCCGGCAGGACTGAACAGGGTATTCAGGGAATTTTACAGTAAGCTGTATACCTCGGAACCCCCCCACGGGGCCGGAGGGGATGAGGCGATTCTTAGATGGGCTGACATTCCCAAAGGTGGGCAGGGGGATGGGCGAGGGGCTGGGGCCCCGATTTGAGCTGAAGAAGTAATGGGGGGCCTGAAGGCCATGCAGTCGGGTAAAGCCCCGGGGCCGGATGGATATCCAGTGGAGTTCTACAAAACGTTTGCGGGTATACTGGGGCCGGTGCTGGTTAGGGTGTTTAACGAGGCGAGGGACAATGGGGTGTTACCTCCGACGATGTCGCAAGCCACCAACCCGTTGATATTAAAACGGGATAAGGATCCGGAGGTCTGTGGATCCTATAGGCCAATCTCCCTGATTAATGTAGACGCTAAATTGCTGGCCAAGATCCTGGCGTCCAGAATCGAAGACTGCGTACCAGACGTGATTGTGGAGGACCAAACGGGGTTTGTTAAGGGCAGGCAGCTGGTAGCCAATCTAAGAAGGCTACTCAATGTGATTATGATGCCCCCGGAGGGCAGAGAGGTGGAGGTAGTGGTGGCAATGGATGCAGAAAAGGCTTTTGACCGGGTGGAGTGGGACTATTTATGGGAGGTGTTGGGATGGTTTGGGTTTGGAGAGGGCTTTGTGGACTGGGTTAAACTGCTATATCAGGCCCCGGAGGCTAGTGTAAGGACGAACAGGACATCATCTGAGTATTTTAGACTACACCGCGGGACAAGACAGGGATGCCCCCTCTCTCCACTGCTGTTTGCGTTGGCCATAGAACCGCTGGCAATTGCTCTGAGAGCGACAAGGAGATGGAAAGGAATGGTCGTGGGGGGGATAGAACGCGGATGACCTGTTCTGTATGTGTCAGATCCAGCGGCAGGGATGGACGGGATTATGAAATGAAAATGAAAAATGAAAATCGCTTATTGTCACGAGTAGGCTTCAATGAAGTTACTGTGAAAAGCCCCTAGTCACCACATTCCGGCGCCTGTCCGGGGAGGCTGGTACGGGAATCGAACCGTGCTGCTGGCCTGCTTGGTCTGCTTTAAAAGCCAGTGATTTAGCCTGGTGAGCTAAACCAGCCCCTAGGATTATGGAAATCCTAGGGGAGTTTGGCCGGTTTTCATGCTACAAGTTGAACATGGCAAAAAGCGAGATGTTTGTGGTGCAGGCGAGGGGTCAGGAGAATGGGCTGAAGGAGCTACCATTTAGGCTGGTTGGGGAAAGTTTTAGATATCTATGGATACAACTGGCGCGCGACTGGGGTAAGATGCATAGGTTGAACTTGTCCAGGCTGGTGGAGCAAATGAGGAGCGAGTTTCGGAGGTGGGATGCACTCCTGCTGTCACTAGCGGGGAGAGTACAGACGGTGAAGAACACGATCCTCCCGAGATTCCTGTTTATTTTTCAGTGTCTCCCTATTCTCAATCCGCGGTCCTTCTTTAAAAGAATCAATAAAATCATCCTGGGTTTTGTTTGGGCGGGGAAGTCCCCGTGGGTAAAGAAGGGGATGCTGGAATGGAACCATAGCGAGGGGGGGCTGGCATTGCCGAACCTCAGCAACTACTACTGGGCGACTAACATAGCCATGATAAGGAAATGGATGGTAGGTACGGGGTCAGTTTGGGAGCGGGTGCAGGGGCACCAATTTGGCAGCCCTGGTCACGGCTCCCCTGCTGTTCCCGCCGGCCAGGTACTCCACCAGCCCTGTAGTGGTGGCGGCTCTGCGGATTTGGGGCCAATGGAGGAACCATGCGGGGGAAGTGGGAGCATCGGTCTGCTCCCCAATATGTGACAACCACCGATTTGTTCCGGGGAAGATGGATGGTGGGTTTCGAGCGTGGCGGAGGTGGGAAGGATGGGTGACTTGTTCCTGGAAGGGAGCTTCGCGAACATGAGGGCGCTGGAGGAGAAGTTCGGGCTGGCGAGGGGGAATGACTTTCGGTACTTGCAGGTGCGGGATTTCGTACGTAGACAGGTCCCGTCCTTTCCACGCCTTCCACCAAGGGGGATCCAGGACAGGGTAATTTCCAGGGGTGAGGTAGGAGAGGGGAGAGTCTCAGATATTTATACGGGACTTATGGGAGCGGAGGACACAGGGACCAAGGAACTGAAACTTAAGTGGGAGGAGGAGCTTGGTGGGAGGCGTATGGGCAGACGCTCTGAGGAAGGTAAATGCAACCGCAATATGTGCCAGGCTCGGCCTGATTCAGTTCAAGGTGGTTCACCGGACCCACATGACGGTGGCCCGGATGAGCAAATTCTTTGGGCTGGAGGACATGTGTGCTAGATGTGGGGGAGGACCAGCGAACCATGTCCACATGTTCCGGGCGTGTCCAAAACTCAGGGGATACTGGCAAGGATTTGCGGACGTCATGTCCCGGGTACTGAAAACAAGGGTGGCGATCAGTCCAGAGGTGGCGATTTTTGGGGTGTCGGAAGACCCGGGTGTACAGGAGGGGATAGAGGCCGACGTTGTGGCCTTTGCTTCCCTGATAGCCCGGCGACGAATACTGTTGGCCTGGAGGGACTCAAAGCCCCCAAAGACCGAAGTCTGGCTGTCGGACATGGCAAGCTTTCTTGGCTTGGAAAAAAATCAAGTTCGCCTTACGGGGATCACCATCGGGGTTCGTCCAGAGGTGGCAACCATTCATCGACTTCTTCACAGGGAACTAAACGTCAGCAGAGGGGGTTGGGGGGGGGTAGAATAGTGTAGAATAGGGGGGAAGAATAGGCGGGTCTATTTGCGAGAGTGGTTCTGTTATTTGCACTATGTTTTTTTGTAATTGATATCTGCACACTAATGCATATTGTTACCATTTACAATGCCAAAAATACCTCAATAAAATTGTCTGTTAAAAAAAAAGTAATATCGACAAATCAAGAACTGAAGCAAAGGAAGATGCAAGGCAACTGAAATTAATTCCGAATTGCTCTAGCCATGAACTAGCTGAATGCTCCCCTTCTGTGCTGCAGATCTCCATTTATTAAGTAGCAAAACTATGCGTAAGAATAAATAACCCTAATCACACCACTGGAAGTAGTTAACAAATTCTGCTACTTTGGATTTACAGTGACAGACAGTCTGTCCCTTGATGTAGAGCTCGATATGTACAAAAACGCAACAAATACCCTTATCTGACTGGGGAAATACATATGGGATAACACCAAGCTGCCCCTCAGAATCAAGCTGATGGTTTATTTATTTGGTCATGGGATGTGGGAGTGGCTGGCTAGGCCAGCATCTATTGCCCATCCCCAATTGCCCTTGTTCAGAGGGCATTTAAGAGTCAACCATATTGCTGTTGGTCTGGAGTTACATGTAGGCCAGACCAAGTAAGGACAGCAGATTTCCTTCCCCAAAGGACATGAGTGAAACAGATGGGTTTTTATGACAATCGGCAATAATATTGTGGTCACCATGAGATTTTTGTTTTTTTCCAGATTTTTATTGAATTCAAATTTCACCACCTGCTGTGGTGGGATTCAAGCCTGGGTGTTCAGAGTATTATCTGGAGTCTCTGGATTACTAGTCCACTGTCAATACCACTGCACCACCACCTCGCCCAGCTTACTGTTTATAAAGTCTGATTTCTCAACACCTTGCAATATGGCTATGAAACATGAGCAACTTACAGTTATCAAGCAAATAAGTGCAGCATTTTTCACCTCCGATATACATGGTGCATTATGGGTATATTCTGGCAAGACAAATTTACAAATGTAGCAGTTCTCATAGGCAGAGCTCCCAAGTGTGTGGGCTAAATCGATCGGAAGCAGCTTTAGTGGATTAGATACATCCACTGAATGGAAGACAGTCGCCTACCCCAAGGCCTGCTATATGGGGAGGTAGCCGCATCCAGACAACCAGTAGGATGCCCAAGCTCCGCATCACGGATTCTTGCAAGTGCACCGTAAAGGTCCTAAAACATTGACCATTGCACCTCGGACACTCCAGCTGGTGAAAGAGGGAAATGCGACACCAACTATGGGCTGACATATATCACCATGATGATCAGTGGCTAGGCAACAGCACCAACTCCAAAAACAACTACCCACAATGACACTTGGCAGCTTCACGTGCGGCGCTTGTGGCAGAACCTGTCTCTATCGGATTGGCCTTCACAGTCAGCAGCAGAGCTGCACCAAATGAAGACACCCAACCAATATGCATTCTTTGTTGTGTTCAAGTGGCATCCTTTCACAGATGCCACTTTCTATTTCCCTTTCCTATTCCTGAAATGCTGGCCTTTTCTGCCATGTATTTTCATACCAATCCCTGACCAGTGAGAGGACAGTGATATTTGTCAGCAGTGTAACTACAAACCCCCACCCAACACAAATCCCAATCCAGTCACTAATAGCTGTATGTTTCTCTTTGAAGGACTTGGGTGTGTGTCTGAGAGTCTCTGAAACAGGATTACATGGTGCCTGCTGGTTCATTGCTTCACTGATGGGAGCCACGAGACATATTGCACTTTGTTGGCAACAAGAAACATCATATTTTAAATTGCACATGCTCTTTAGTATGTCTTTAATTCAATTGTTTTGATGGTGATTACATTAATACAGAAGAAGAACATGAAGAAACCCGAGTAACATTAACAAATTTGCACAATAGCTGGGGGGGTGGGGTATGGAGAGGATGGATATGGTGGATCCATGGCGCTTTCAGAACCCAGGGGGAAGGGAGTATTCCTTCTTTTCACACATCTATAAGGTGTATTTGAGGATTGATTATTTTGTAGTGAGTCGGGAGATTTTGGTTGAGGTGGAAGGGGCAGAGTATGTGGGGATGGTCATCTCGGACCATGCGCCCCACTGGCTGGAGATTCGGTTTAGATCAGGACGAGAGCAGAGGCCGGAGTGGAGGTTTGACTCTGGGTTGTTGGCGGATGGAGGTTTTTGTGATAAGATGCGGGTGGCGATTAAGGAGTATGTGGAGTTGAATCAGAATGGGGAAGTGTAGGCAGCGATTTTTTGGGAAGCACTGAAGGCAGTGGTCCGGGGGGGAAATTATTTTGTTTTCAGGCTCATGCGGATAGGGAAAGGAGGGAGGAACATGACCGCCTTGTGAGCAAGATAGTGGAGGTGGACAGGGAATATTCAAGGGTTCCCACCGTGGAGGGATTGCCAAGGAGGAAAAAGTTGTAGGGGCAGTTTGACAGGCTAACAACAGGTAGGGCGGTAGGGCAAGGGGGGTGCAATATGAGTATGGGGGGGGAAGGCGAGCTGCATGCTGGCGCACCAGCTGAGAAGAGAGGAGGGGGACATGGGGCTGTTTCTGGACAAGCTGGAATTTCCTCAGGTGGAGGAGGCAAAGAGGCAGGCGTTGGAGGAACTCCTGGGGACGAGGGAGGTGCTGCATAGTATCAGGATAGTGTATACTATTAGGGAGTTGGAGGGAAATGGGGCTGGTCAAGGAGAGGGATCTGTATTTGGAGGAAAGGTTAGCCAGTGTGGAGGAGGTAAGGGAGAGAGTAGAGCTGCCGAGGGGAATTAGTTCAGGTATCTGCAGGTTCGGGACTTTGCACAAAAGGTCTGGAGGGGGTTCCCTAGGTTGTCGGGATACACCCTGCTGGAGCGACTGCTGCTTCCAGATGTGGAAGGGGATGGAAGAATTGGGGATATTTAGAAGTGGTTGGGGGAGCAGGAAGGCAAGCGAGTGAAGATTAAGGAGGAATGGGAAGCGGAGTTGGGTGGGGAGATCAATTGGGGAGTATGGAGACAGGCACAGTGACGGGTAAACGGGACCTCCTCTTGTGCAAGGATGAGTCTGATACAGTTTAAGGTGGTGCACAGGGTGCATATGACTCGGGCGAGAATGAGTGGGTTCTTTCAGGGGGTAGAAGATGAGTGCGAGAGGTGTGAGCGGGAGTCAGCGAAGCACGTGCACATGTTTTGAGGTTGCGAAAAATTGGGAAGATTATGGGCGGGAATGTTCGCAGTCTTAGCCAAGATAGTGGAGGAGGAGATGGACCCGGACCCTTTGGTGGAGTTATTTGGGGTTTCAGAGAAGCCGGAGCCTGTGGAGAGGAGGAAGGCCGATGTCTTGGCCTTCGCCTCTCTAATTGCACGGCGGCAAATCTTGCTGGAGTGGTGGTCGGCATCGCCACCGGGGGTAGCGGCTTGGTTGGTGGACCTGTACGACTTCCTGCGATTAGAGAAGACAAAGTATGAGTTAAAGTGCTCTTCAGGGGGGTTTGAGGAAAGGTGGGGGGTGCTTGTGACCGTGTTTGAGGGGCTGTTCGTCGCCCGCGCGGAGGGGGCTTGTACGGTTGATTGTTGGGAAGTATGTTTCCCGGGGTGTTTATTCGCAATAACCTGTTTTGATACATGTTTGTAATAAAATACATTTAACAAAAAATCTAATTTGCAGAATGTGTTTATATTTGGCAAAAGACTTTAAATACAAATAAGTATGAGGTGATGTATTTTGGTTGGATGGATAAAGTGCCCCATCCTACTTCAATACTGCTTAAGGGCTGTCCAGCGGTTGGGTGGTAAGATTGCCAGAGAGTGGGAATAACTGAGAAAGAGAAAAGGCCAGTGTGTGAGACTAAAACACAGCCATTGATGCTGTTAAAAGATTGTAAATCAAGATATGCACTCCAAGCCTGACAGCATAGAATTATTCTGTGAAGCTGCCTGTGAACCACAGCCTGATCGAGCCTCTCTCCAACTACATTATCTGAGCATCACTGGCCCAAATTACAGACATTCTATACTGGTGAATCACATGGGAAAAAGCATATTTGATTCTTTGGGAGTTGATGGTGAAGCAAGGAAGTTCTTGGGTTTCTCTCAATGGCGAAGGAGAAGAGCAACAATTGGCCTCTAGATCCATGGTGGTAAAAAAGGAGAAAACAAATTAGGGTCCCTCGTCTGAACTGCTAACCATCCTGCTGGATGGTTGTTCAAGATTTTTTTTTATTTGTTCATGGGATGTGGACCAGCTGGACCAGCATTTATTGCCCGTTCCTAATTGCCGTTATGGGGCAGTTAAGAGTCAACGACTTTGCTGTGTGTCTGGAGTCACATATAGGCCAGGCAAGAACGGCAGATTTCCTTCCCGAAATGACATTAGTGAACCAGATGGGTTTTTACGACAATCGACCCTGTTTCATGGTCATCATTAGACTTTTAATTCCAGATTTTTGTTGGATTCATATTTCACCATATGAACCTGGCACACGTGTATTAAACTGAATTGGAGACAGCATCAAGGCTGGTTGTGACGTTCCCTGAAGCCGACCAATCCACAAGCTCTCAACATCAGCAGTCACAAGGAAGAATTGGTACTCTTCTCTGGCCAACAAGAACTTTGACGGGATGTGGGGGGCAGGTTCTCTTTGAATACAGGAGAAAAAAAATGAAGTAACCCAAACATTGGCTGAAACCCTGTTCTCATTTGCTTCCGCTACTATGGAGACTAGAAGTGCCATCTCTTCTGTAACACAGAGCTCATCCAGGCATACGTGTTGTCAAAGCAACACAGATGGAGCCTGGCTCAGACTGCTGTCAAATCTTGCACAGAAATGCTTGCTGGAGACACAGGTCTTCATTTTCTTTATCCCACACCTAGCGAAGTGAGCAAAGCAGTTACTTGCCCGCCCCTCGTTTATGGCCTTGTTGGTCAATTAACATAAAGCTGGTCCCCTAATCTTCCCCTGCAGGCCTAGATCACCAAAGATGGGTTTCACCCATTGAAATTAGATTGCCAAGTCCTCAGCAACCATGCATTCTGAAATCATGCCAACAGATTGCTTAAAGACAATCCCGAGACAGACGGTCCAGCTCAGTCAGAGCAAGATCCTAATTGAGTGGTGGGCACAGTGTTCACTCATACTGATACCATAAAAATACAAGCCAAATGTGGAAGAGGGTAAACAAAGTTCTTTGAAAAACACTGGAAGATTTTAGATTTGTCCACGACCTCTTTGTCAGTCTCGACATATCGCTGGTCCTCTAGTCACCCCCATTGTTCCATTCCTCCCCCGCCCCACCCAAGCTGTATAAATCTAATCCTATTTTCAGTTCTCTGTAGCTCTGACGAAGAGTCATCCAGACTCAAAACATTAGCTCCCTTCTCTTTCCAGATGCTTTTGGAGCTGCTGATATTGTCCAGTAACAATCCCCCCTAAAATCCCTAACATCTTAACGCTGCCTAACCCTACTCGCCTAACTACCTAATTCTAACACCCCCTGAACCCTAAACCCCCTAAAAACCTAACCCTAAACCATCTGACCCCCTAACTGTAACATCAATCCTAAACCTCAACCCTAATCGCCTAACCCTAAGCCCCTATTAAACTCAGTAGCCATAATACTCTAACCACTAACCCCACAACCCCTAACATTCCCCCTTCCCTATTGATCCCAGCCAAGATGCCACCAAAGCGTGGCCGACTCTCTGCGAGCTCTTTCCCACATATTCTCTTCTTACATCTCTTATAACCACACTAACCTTTTAAAAATTAATTCTAACATTATGTCTATACATTTACATTGTGTATTTTTCGTATGTCCAATGATTTTAATATACGGAACGATCTGCCTGGACTGTATGGAGAACAGTACTTTTCACTGTACTCGGTACACGTGACAATAAATCAAATCAAATTTATTTTGCATCTCTCCTAACGCCACTTTGCTCGAGATCAGCTCATTGAATCTGTTTGAGGGTGGCACAGTGGTTAGCATTGCTGCCTTACAGAGCCGGGGACCTGGGCTCAATTCTGGCCTTGGGTGACAGTTTGGAATTTGAACTTTCTCCCCGTGTCTGCATGGGTTCCCTCTGGGTGCTCCGGTTTCCTCCCATGGTCCAAAGGTGTGCAGTTTAGGTGAATTGGCCATGCTAAATTAACATTTAGTGTCCAACGGTTCGGTGGGGTTATGGGGTTCCGGCGATAAGGCGGGGGATTGGGCCTAGGTAGGGTGCTCTTCCAGAGGGTCAGTGCAGACTCGATGGGCCAAATGGTCTCCTTCTGCACTGTCGGGATTCTATGACTCATGACCCGATGAGAGTTTTGAAAAAGTAAATGGTTTTCTCGCACAGAATGGGGCTCAAGGTAATTACGAAAGAATTGGAGGGGAGATTAGAAAAACATTCTCCAGATTAAGGATGGTGTGAAGTGCAATTTTGTCAGAAAGAATTGCTGAAGTCGAGTCCAGTAAAACTTGTAAAAGGGAATTAGGTAGTTACTTATTTGGAGCATTTAGGAGATTGGGAACAAAATGGGCAATTCATGTGGAGACAAACACACTGATGTACTAAATGGTCTTTTTGTGCTTTAAAACTCAATGAGTCAATGGTTTGTTCCTGTGCTGTAACAGACTGTGATACAGATCTGTTACTGCTAACAGCACTGGTCTGTCACTGTGTAGTGGTGACAAGTCTGTACACTGGGGTACAGTACTGGTTGGTACGACTGTGTAGTTTAATTGGAAGATTGATTTACGAGACTTATCAGATCAAATTTAAAAATGAAAAAAAAAATCGTTTTATTGGCATTTTCAAAATTTTTTAACAATTATATACTTTGTTGGCCTTCTTTATTCACTGTACAATACAGCGAGGTTTGTCTTTCCCTTCCCTTAAGTTTCCCAATTTACATTCAGCTGCCATCTGGCTCAGCGTGTGGACCCCCACTCCCCTCGGTGGGCCCTTCCCTGCCCCCTCCCCCTCCTTGTGTCCCCCAGGCCAGTCTTTGCGGGGAGGGGTTGCCCCCTTCCTCTCCCCTTTCTTTTCTTCTCCCGTCAACTTTGGCTGTGTTTCCCCTGTGATTGGGAGGGGGAGGGGTTATCCCCCCCAGGTTGGATGTTCCTATTTTTCTTTTTCCTCTCCCTTTTCTTTCTAACTTTCCAGTTTCCCCATCTATTCGTTGTTGCTGGCCTCAAACGGTTTCTGGAACAGGCCGACAAACTGCCCCTATGCATTTAGGAAGCCTTTCTCTGACTCTCGGATAGCACACTTAATCAGGTGGAGAAATTCCAAAAGGTCTACCAACCAGTCTGAAGCTGTGCTGTTGATCGCCAGCCGAACAGGATTCTTCGGCGTGCGATTAGGGAAGAGAAATCTAGGGAGTCTGCCCTCTTCACCATGTGTAGTTCTGGTTGGTCTGATACCCTGAAGATTGCCACATTTGGGCATGGCTTCATTCAATTTTGACCCAAGAACTGAAATATTCCCTTGTGTTTTTTTGTAGTTTTAAACTGAGATTAAGAAATTCCCTTTGTGCCTTAAGCAAGAGTCATACAGACACGAACCATTAACTCTTTCTATCTCCACAGATGCTGACAGACCTGAGGTTTCTCAGTATTTTCTGTTTTTATTTCAGATTTCCAGCATCTGCAGTATTTTGCCTTTATTCCCTTAGTGGCTTTCTGGTTCAGTCAGTCACATTTGCACCTCAAAGTCAGAAGGTTGAGGATTGAAGCGCCACTGCAGTGTATGAGCAAATAACCTGGATTGATACACCAGTAAAACATCAAAGGAGTGACACATTGTCCGAAGCCCTGTCTTTCAGATAATCTACTAAACTGAGGCCCTCACCTGTGTAAAATTGCATGGCAATATTCAAATAGCAGTTCTCAGAGTGTCTTGACCATTACGTTTGTCATCTCATTTGCTGTTTGCTGGACCTTGCTAAACACACATATTGGCAGCACAATCATGAGTAGCTACAGTTCAAAAGAAAGCGATTAGTTCTGAGCCTTTCAGGAATGCCCCAGGGGTGTAATGGGATGCTAGACAGGTGCAAGATGTTCTTTCTGCCAGGTGTGTGTTAGACTAGTTCTGTTAATTATTTTGAACTGGGACGTCTGCCAGCATTGGAGATCCTACAATGTGCGGTTATCTGTTGTTAACATTCCTGGGATTCTCCACTGAAACATTTTATTGGAGTTCACGGTGGTATGATGGGGTAGAATTACTTCTGGTTTATGATTGCATGTTCTGTCGGAGGGAAACACAGGAATGGGCAGTGGCACACGCAACAGCCCTGGATCATCCTACCAGCATTCAACTGATTTCTTGAAAAACTATTCAACATCCCATGAGATCGGAGAAGTGCCAGTTTCTAGTTTCAGCACAAATACACGATCAGTAGGACATTTGGGGTTTGCAAGTGGAAAAACCGCATCCCACAAATGTTGGGACAGAGGGGTTGGGGGGAGGGGGGCTATGTATGTTAAAGATGGCTATGGGTAATCCCTGATTCCGTTTTTGTCATTTGTTTATGTTAACATGCGGGCTGATGTTTGGGGGTTGGCGGGAGGATGGGATTGTTGTTATTGTTATGGGGTTTGATATATTTGTTGTTGATATTGTTTGTTGTTGGTGGGTGTAAATTCGGGAGAAAAATTGTGAAAAAGGATATAAAAATTTTTTTTTTTTTAAATGTTGCCCTACATTGTGATTATTTTCCACTTTCCTAACTGGCACAAGATGTTCGAGACATACATTTATTCAGCAAATGTGTTACTGTGGAATTGGGTAACTTTAGAATAAGGGAGTGTAGGTTAACTTCTTAAGGGCAGCACGGTAGCATTGTGGATAGCACAATTGCTTCACAGCTCCAGGGTCCCAAATTCGATTTCGACTTGAGTCACTGTCTGTGTGGAGTCTGCACATCCTCCCCGTGACTGCGTGGGTTTCCTCCGGGTACTCCGGTTTCCTCCCACAGTCCAAAGATGTGCAGGTTGGGTGGATTGGCCATGACAAATTGTCCAAAATTCTATGATTAACCTAGGACAAAAGTTCGGCGCAACATCGTGGGCCGAAGGGCCTGTTCTGTGCTGTATTTCTCTATCTCTATCTTTAGGTCGGAAGAGAGAATAAAAAATGACTTCAGTTTGCAAGTGATGCTGGCTGCTTATAGATATTGCATTTACATGTGAAAGATGCTAGATATGCCCAAACATATTGATTACAGTTATTAAAACGCCTGGCTCCAAACTATTAAATGCAGATGGCACTTCACCATTATTTTGTTCCCAACACCAATTAACTTCTGTTGGTTCAACTGCAAGGCATGACTTCAAAATGTATGCTTTGCTTCAGTGGGTAGAAGGCTCAGAGATCAAGCTTCACAACAGACTTGTTGCTCTGTCAATGGTGCCATCTTTCAGATGAGACACTGAACTCAAGACTCCTCTACCTTCTCAGATGATGTCAAAGATCCTATGGCTTCATTTGAAGAATATGAGAGTTCTCCCAGTGTCTTGGGGGCAATATTTATCTCCCCCAAAACAGATGTTTATCCTATTGCTGCATGTAGAACATTTGTGTATGAACTGACGGCTGCATTTCCTACATTACAACAATGTCCATACTTCATCAGCTGCAAAGATTTCTGGAGAGTACAGCTATCTTCAGTACCTCCAGGTGACCAAGTCAATTGGGGCCAAAATACCAGTGAAGGTAATGGGTTGCAGGTGCATTTTAAGAGGAGGTTTGTTGTTTGTTTTTTCTCGCAGGCAAGAATACATGATGGAGAAGGGAATAGGAGCAGGTTGTAAAGAGCCAATTAGTAGGAGAAGGTTTGTGTCGAGTATAAACATGGCAAGAGTCAGTTGGGCGAAAACAGAATCAACAGCATAGAAGCAGTCTATATAAAAGTCTCTCATGTGACATCTCCCAGCTCAAAATGAACCCGTTCAAGCTATTTTCCCTTTCCCAAGAGAACAGCCAATGTTAGTGCTGATGCTGTTGATGAATTGAACATCTGAAACATTTCTCATCACATCAAAACATAAAAGAATCACAAGATCGATGAACTACATTGCTGCAGGGATGGAGATGGTGTAAAATATTTCATGTTTGAGACTACCAAAAAATGCTGCAGGTTACCATGCGGCTAGTCAAACAGATTCCTATCTGTTAGAAAAAACAAGCAAAATACTGCAGTTGTTAGAAATATGAAATAAACACTCAGCAGGTCTGTAGGATCTATGGAGAGACAAAAAGAGTTAACGTTTCAGACCTATGAGCTTTCATTATATCTGTTGGATTCACTCTATTTTTATATAAAGAAACCTCCACCTAGAAGCATAGTTAGCCTAGAAAGACATTCCTAAGTGCTTTGCAAAAGTGGTCGAGCAGGAGACTGAGGAAAAGTTCAGCGTGCTCACATAAAGCATGGTTGAAAAGGTGGGTGTCTAGGAGACTTTCACAAGTGGTGACGGTTCCACAAAGCAGAATTCACAGGCACTGAATTCCAGGGTTTGGAGGCGTGATGGCTGATATTCTGCCACTGATAAGGGCAGCAGGTGTGGAACTCGTGCAATTGGATATTGTTAGATTCATATAATTCAAAAGTGGAGCAAAGGTGCTCTAGATGTACATAAAAGCAAATAACTGCGGATGATGGACTCTAAAACAAAAGCAGAAAATACTGGACAATCTCAGCAGGTCTGGCAGACCTGGATGACTCTTTGTCAAAGCTAGAGATCTGGAAATGGAGTCAGATTTATACTGTAGTGGGGGATGGGGCTGGATAGGGGCCAACGATAGGTGCAGAAACTTATCTCCACCTATCGCTGGCCCCTATCCAGCCCCACCCTCCACGCACCCCCCCCCCCCCCATCCCCCTACAGCATCTCCACCTATCGCTGACCCCTATCCAGCCCCACCCCAGTTCCAGGTTAGGTGGATTGGCCATGCTAAATTGCCCATTGGTGTCCAACGGTTAGTGGGTGTTATGGAGATAGGGCAGGGGAGTGGGCCTAAATAGGGTGCTCTTGCGGAGGATCATTGTAGACCCGATGGGCAGAATGGCACTGCAGGGATTTTATGGATTGGGTTGAGAATGATTAAAACAAAGGAATTTTCTTTCTTAAATGGAACCAGAGCTGGAAAGGCTTCACAAACATTGCTGGTTAGAGTACATTTCGCCACAAATTTGATGACACACTGAGTACTCCCACTAGGTGACATTTCCTGAAATAGTTTTGAGGATTTTGCATGCCTTAAGAAATCCCAGTTTATCTCAACAAACCCCCTGGTTGATTAGAAAGCTCAGAGATGTTTACAGTAACAGTCACAAGCAGTGATGATTAAAGACTGCTGAACGGGCTTCCGTCAGATGTAGCACCGAGTCATTACACAGAACAGGCTTCCAAATAACACCTCAGTGAGGCAATAACATCTAAGCGAAAGTATAGTCACATTTTCTGACAGATTCTTGCTGAGTCAATACTTCTGACGGATTCTCTTTGAGTCTGTGAGTGGACAGGGCTTCCGATGGTGTAATGACTTAGCTCAGGCCTTTGAGATTGGCCAACTCGGGAGAAGTGGCCAACAGCCACTACCTGCCTTTTCATCAAGAATGGCCTAATCAGGGAACCTCTTTCTCTGTATATAACAGGGAGTGTCAGATCCTCTGCACTCCCTGTGTAGACAGCAAGCTGAATACACCTGGTTGTTCAGCTGCTGTTTTTTTAAATAAAAGGAATTCTGATGACGGGACTTGTGCCTCCGTGGACTTATTACAATTGGGTTCTTGTTGAGTCAATGCACTGAAGGGGCGTGGTGCTGAGTTACACAGGCAAAAGGAGTTAACGCTAACAGAGCAAAATCAATCGCACTTTGGATTGGAACCCAAGGTATTCACAACCTCGACATTGACTCTTCTTCTAGTCTAAGTCTAAACAGCAAAGCAGACAAACCCGTCCATTGTTGGGCGATCACTGATATCCAGGCTTCGACACATTCAGCAAGGATCCACTCAAGGCCACAGTGTGCCTTCCCTCCCAAACTCAAGCAGTTAGAGAGTTCCACTGTTTACTTAAAAACATATGCTGATATCACATCTTGGGAAGTGGTAGGGGGAGCTGCTAAAGCAACACAAAAGATTCAGAAATTAGAAGCTTTGCTGTTCACTTCAGAATGATGAAGTTATGAGCCAAAAGGAGCAGGCTAAATAAATACTGGAAACAGCACTTGAATACTACAGTGCAGAGTTTTTCAAAGTGTGGGTCGTGACCTGCAGATGGGTGTCAGGAGAGTCGCGGAGTGATCAGCCGCGCCATTTCTGTGGTAGTCCCAAACGCAGGAGTAGCGGCCAACAGCCACTACCCGCCTTTTCATCAAGAATGGCGGCCGCTGCCGCCTTTTAAATGGAAATAAATGAGGCTGTGCACGCACACTCGACGTCAAACGCCCTCCAGGTAGGTACTTTTGGCATAGATCGAGAAGGTCGACCGGCGTGAGGCACGAAGGTCCATTGGTTGGCAAAAGTGGGTCCCGGGAAGAAATGAGTTTGAAAAACCACTGCTGTAGTCAATATATAGCCAACATTGAGAAGAATGGGGGCGACACATGGCACAGTGCTTAGCATTGCTGCCTATGGCGGTGAGGACCTGGGTTCAAATCCCTGCCCTGGGTCACTGCCCACGTGGAGTTTGCACATTCTCCCCGTGTCCGCGTGGGTTTCACCCCACAACCCAAAGATGTGGTAGTTAGATGGATTGGCCACGCAAAATTGCCCCATAATTGGAAAATAAAATTTTTTTTAAATAATTGGGTACTCTAAATTTATTTTTAAAAACGTGAAGAATAAAGGCAATAGATACAGCATTGTAATATAAAACGGTGACAGAATACAGGTCCATGGTTGCAGTGCTGCAACATAAACAATGCAAGGCAGGCAAAGCAGCAATATAAACAGTGGGACACGAGAGGCTAACCGGGACAGTGCTGCCACCCCCCTCACACCGGCTAGTTATGCGCCGCTCTGTAAACATCCAGCACCTGTGGAGCCTTATGCCTGGAGGAGTAGATGGTTATTAATGTATACAACTGCATGGGAGAGACGAGTAAGGACAGGAGAACCAACGGAGGGATGGCTGAGGAAGGTGGCACTGTTTGTGTAAGCCATGTTGGCTGGGGTTTGTGCTCGGGGGGTTTGCGGATTATATTGTTGAGTTTTTGTTTCTGTTGAAAATTGTTAAAATTATAAATGCCTCAATAAAATATTTTCCAAAAATAAATGTATATAACTGCTGTGGTCAGCAGCAGATGTTGTGGAACAAAGTTAAAGTGCACATGAAAAACAACACGAGTATGCGGATCTGGTGGGCCCCCTGTTGGTGCGAGCCTTCAATGAGGCATGGGAGGGGGGGGCTTTGCCCCCGACGATGTCGCGGGCACTGATCTCTCTGATCCTGAAGCGGGATAAGGACCCCTTGCAGTGTGGATCATACAGGCCTATCTCGCTCCTCAATGTTGACGCCAAGTTGCTGGCGAAGATCCTTGCCACCAGGATAGAGGACTGTGTGCCAGGGGTGATACATGAGGATCAGACAGGATTTGTCAAGGGACGGCAGCTCAACACGAATGTGCGGAGACTACTAAATGTTATTATGATGCCGGCAGTGGAGGGGGAGGCTGAGATAGTGGTGGCGCTGGATGCGGAGAAAGCATTTGATAGAGTTGAGTGGGGGTACCTGTGGGAGGTGCTGGAGCGGTTCGGATTCGGGGAGGGATTCATCAAATGGGTGAGGCTGCTCTACGCGGCTCCGATGGCGAGTGTAGTTACCAATGGAAGGAGATCGGAGTACTTTAGGCTCTACCGTGGGACCAGGCAGGGGTGCCCCCTGTCCCCCTTGCTCTTTGCACTGGCGATTGAACCTTTGGCTATGGCGTTGAGGGAGTCAGGGAGATGGAGGGGTCTGGTGCGGGGTGGGGAGGAACATCGTGTATCGCTGTATGCGGACGACCTGCTGTTGTATGTGGCGGATCCAGAGGGGGGAATGCCGGGGGTGATGGAGCTGTTAGCGGAATTTGGGGGCTTCTCGGGCTATAAGTTAAATTTAGGCAAGAGTGAGGTATTTGTAGTACACCCGGGTGATCAGGAGGAGGGAATTGGGAGACTCCCATTTAAGAGGGCAGTGAAGAGTTTCAGATACCTGGGGGTGCAGGTGGCCAGGAGTTGGGGGACTCTCCATAAGCATAATTTTACCAGGCTGGTGGAGCAGATGGAAGAGGAATTTAAAAGGTGGGACATGGTGCCGCTATCGTTGGCGGGTAGAGTGCAGTCCGTCAAAATGACGGTTCTCCCGAGGTTCTTGTTCCTTTTTCAGTGTTTGCCCATCTTTATCCCTAGGGCCTTTTTTAGAAGGGTGACTAGCAGCATCATGAGCTTTGTTTGGGCGCATGGGACCCCGAGGGTGAAGAGGGTCTTCTTGGAGCGGGGTAGAGATGGTGGGGGGCTGGCGTTACCCAATCTCTCGGGGTATTATTGGGCGGCCAATGTGTCGATGGTGCACAAGTGGGTAATGGAGGGGGAGGGGGCAGCATGGAAACGGATGGAGAGGGCGTCCTGTGGCGATACAAGCCTGGGGGCCCTGGTAACGGCGCCGTGGCCGTTCCCTCCTACGAGGTATACCACGAGTCCGGTGGTGGCGGCTACCCTCAAGATTTGGGGGCAGTGGAGGCGACATAGGGGAGAAGTGGGGGGCTCGATGGAGGCTCCGTTAAGGGGGAACCATAGGTTCGTCCCGGGGAACATTGATGGGGGATTTCAGGGTTGGCACAGAGCGGGCATCAGACAGCTGAGGGACCTGTTTATTGATGGGAGGTTTGTGAGCCTGGGGGAGTTGGAGGAGAAATTTGGGCTCCCCCCGGGGAACATGTTCAGGTATCTGCAGGTAAAGGCATTTGCTAGGCGGCAGGTGGAGGGATTCCCTTCGCTTCCCGCGAGGGGGGTGAGCGACAGGGTGCTTTCGGGGGTCTGGGTTGGAGAGGGGAAGATATCTGATATCTACAAGGTTATGCAGGAGGCGGAGGAGGCGTCAGTAGAGGAGCTGAAAACGAAGTGGGAGGGGGAACTGGGGGAACAGATCGAAGACGGGACATGGGCTGATGCCCTGGAGAGGGTTAATTCTTCCTCCTCGTGTGCGCGGCTTAGCCTCATCCAATTCAAGGTGCTGCACCGGGCCCACATGACTGGGACGAGGATGAGTAGGTTCTTTGGGGGTGAGGACAGGTGTGTCAGGTGCTCGGGGAGTCCAGCGAACCATGCCCATATGTTCTGGGCATGCCCGGCACTGGAGGAGTTCTGGAAGGGGGTGGCGAGGACGGTGTCGAGGGTGGTGGGATCCAGGGTCAAGCCAGGATGGGGACTCGCGGTTTTTGGGGTTGGGGTGGAGCCGGGAGTGCAGGAGGCGAAAGAGGCCGGTGTGCTGGCCTTTGCGTCCCTAGTAGCCCGGCGAAGGATCTTGCTACAATGGAAGGATGCGAGGCCCCCAAGCGTAGAGACCTGGATCAATGACATGGCGGGTTTCATTAAGCTAGAGAAGGTCAAATTCGCCCTGAGAGGATCGGTACAAGGGTTCTTTAGACGGTGGCAGCCTTTTCTCGACTTTCTGGCTCAACGATAGGGTACTGGGACAGTAGCAGCAGCGCCGATACGGTCTGGGGGTGTCACAGTTATTATGGGTTATTTTGTTGCATTTCATTGTTTGTCGTTATGTTTTATATTTTCTGTAAAAAATTCCAATAAAAATTATATTAAAAAAAAAAGAAAAACAACACGAGTTCATTACTTAGTAACCGACATCACCAAAAACACAATAGCTTGCATATGATTAAGATATAAAGCCGATCAATGGAGGATAAGCCCAATCAGTGCGGGTAACATCCTACTACGGCATATTACAATCAATCCATGTAGGAATCTGACACTCTCTTAGCCCCGCCTCTGAAAGGAGTTATAAAAGTTGCGAAAGTTGTGGGCATTGATGAGAATGAAGTGACACCAACATGTAACATTGAAGACTGAATAAAGTTTTGTATGATTGTACCATAACTCCGGCTCAAGTCACGTGAATATAACACGCCCCAAGCAAGAGTGAATTAAATGGAGTAAAATGAAGTCATATTAAAAGAGATTAGTTTGAAGTCTTGGATTGTGAACAACACTGAAGAGTAAAATGCATTTTTAAAGACAGGTCAGGATCCCATTACACACAGAATAACCAACTAAACACTGGCTTAATCAGAGGATTGTGAAATGCACACTTGAGCCTACCTGTGAGATATGATTAATTGACGACTCCATGCGTCGGAGCTGGGATGCCTGGATGTCCAGCATCTGGAGCACATTGTTCGCTAAGGTGTTGATCAGGTAGGCCACACTTGCTAAGGACTGAGTCGTGTAAGCTTTGGTTTCCTCGAGAGCTCTTTGTTTATCTGCCGCCTTTTGGAAAATAAAAGACAATTTAATCAATCTATCAAAATATATCAGGTATACAGAAAGAGTGCAGATACTCGAAATGTGGAACAAAATAGGAAACAGGTTTAAGGGTTGTCCACTAAGATGAGACAGGTTGGAGTTTGGAATGAGAATCCCAAAGAAGGTGTACTGCAATTCACACCTCATATCTTTACTCGCCAAATTCTATGGCTAACATCTGTAATTCTTATTCTTTTATGTCCAAAGATTACTCACAACAGTGTGCCAACGCCTACGGATCCCCAAGGTGAAATCTGCGGGCTATTGCCAAGGTCAGGCAACAGAGAAAGAGGAAAAATAAACTAGAAGGACTAGGACAATGACTTGCATTTAGATAGCATCTAATCACATTCAGAGGCCCATCACAGAGGCGCAACTAGACAAAAATAGCAGAAAGTAATAGTGCAGACGAGCAGCACCTCAAAGAAGAAAATACGGTTCACAGAGGATATTAAAAGGAGGTGATCTGGAGAGTAGGGAAGTTTAGGGATAGAATTCCAAAGCTTAGGGCTGACGATAGTGAGGCAAAGGATGTGAGAAATGCACAAGAGACCAGAGTTTTAGAACAAGAGTTCTGAGGGTTGTTGGGTTGGAGAACATTCCGGAAGGGCGAGACAGCAGAGGGATTTGATCACAGGAGATGACATTTTTAAAAATCAATGTGTTGATTTTTTTAAAAATTCATTTACAGGATGTGAGTATCGCTGGGTAGGCCAGCAATTATTACCCATCCATCATTGCCCTTCAGAAGGTGGTGGTGAGATGCTGCAATCCCAGCAACAGGGCCAATGGGCGGGCGGAATTCCAGGACTTGTTTTGGATAGAGGCTAGAACTTTGGATGAACTCTCAGGTTTATGTATGATGGGAGCCTGGCCAGAAAAGTACTGGAATATTCAGGTCCAGAGGTAACTAAAGCATGGAATACTTGATTATCTGTGATGGGACATTCAGTCTGCCCTCAAAGATAACCCTAAATATGAGAAAACAAGTTCCCAATTCTTGAAGGCGCTTTTTGATCCTTAGCGTCCAAGTAGGCCGAAGGTATGCAGATGTCCCAGGGCAGTCAATCATACCAGTCGCCGGGCAGCACGGTGCTGCAGAGGGTTAGCCCTGCTGCCTCACGACGCCGAGGTCCCAGATTCGATCCCGGCTCTGGGTCACTGTCCGTGTGGAGTTTGCATATTCTCCCCGTGTTTGCGTGGGTTTCGCCCCCACAACCCAAAGATGTGCAGGCTAGGTGGATTAGCCAAGCCAAAATGCCCTTTAATTGGAAAAAATGAATTGGGTACTCTAAATTTATATTTTAAAAAATCAAAAAAAAATCATACCAATCACAAATCTTCCAACAACATCAGTGAGTGTCAGAGGCAGGTTGTGCATATATTGGGTCATTGGAATACACAAGGGACATCAATAGTTCCTAGCGTTGAGTTCTCAGTTTGATTTATAGTTTTAGGATAAGGGGTAGCAGATTTAAAACAGACGAGAAGAAATAATTTCTCTCAAAGGGCAAGGAATCTGTGGAATTCACTATCCCGGAGTGTCGTGGATGCCTGGACATTGAATAAATTTGAGGATTTTTAATTAGTAATAGGTTGAAGGGTTATGAGTAAAGGGCAGGAAAAGGATTTTAGACAGAGATGTGACCAGCCATGATCATATTGACTGGCAGAGCAGGCTCGAGGGGCTGAATTACCGACTCCTGCTCCTAGTTCTGATGTTATGTTCAGCTTTGCAGCAGGGTAATAAGCCCCTACAAATTGTAGCAGCCAGTCCTGAAAACTTAGCTACTTTCTCTGATGCCCCTCTTTTTCTTTCTCAATGCTTAAACCTCATTGCTTAAGTAGATATACAGTAGGTCCTATTGTTCACGAAGGACCCAGTTGCCCTTGCTGCACTACTGTTTGCTCACACTTGTAACAAGCTACATCACAAAAAATGTTCAAGCTGAAAGTTATAGAAGGTAAGGTTCAACTAATGGCGCACCCAGAAAATGTGCTGCTTTGGCACGATTCTCAGTGGATTTGGCTCTTTGTAGCACATAATTAGAGAATGACACAAGCTGCCCCAGAAGCTCCCACAGGACAAAAATGTGGTTAGGTGGGGTTGTTGGGATAGGGCGGGGGAGTAGGCCTAGGTAGGGTGCTCTTGACGGGCCAAATGGTCGGTGCAGACTTGAAGGGCCAAATGGTCTCCTTGGCCTCCACTGTAAGAATGCTATGTTCTAGAATCTATTACAGTTGTCTATACCATCACTGCATTCTTCCAAATTATAGCACACCAAAAAGGACTGCAATACATCAGTTTCAGTGATCAGCTATTTTTAAGAACTCCCTTTAGTCCCTGTCCATTGTAACAGTATGTGGAGGTTTGAGAGCGGTGAAACTGTAATCTGCTCTGCAAGGTCAGGTATCAATACTGTGTCTGTGGAAAATGAGCTTAACATTGGGTCGCACTGCTGACTTACCACAGTATACACGATTCACAACTGTATCACTGGAAAAACCATATTACACATGCCTTCACTTGGAGCTCCCAATTAGAGAATTCTGTGAACAGGGTGAAGTTGGATGGACAGCTGCACCATCCAGAGTAGAATTGAAACATCAGGACAGGCTCAATCCCAGTTCCGGCCAACATATCTGATATTAGTCTGAAAGGATAGTGAGTGAGGTCAGAATGGCTGCAAGATAAATGTGGAAATTGGCCAGAGAGCAAGGATTGTTTCCCAGCAGCTCCTTTTGGGAAGTCTACATGCAGGAGTACACCAGGACAGGCAGATTCTGGTTTGGCTGTAACAGCTTGAATAGCTAAAGCAATACTTTGAGTAGTGTTCAAGTTCTCTTGCTTAACCACTCAGATGAAGCATCCATGGAACTGTACTCCAACATCGTTTGCAGACCAGAACTTTTTTTTTTAAACTTAGGAGTACCCAATTATTTTTTTCCAATTAAAGGGCAATTTAGCATGTCCAATCCACCTACAATGCACATCTTTGGTGTGGGAGTGAGACCCACACAGACACAGGAAGAATGTGCAAACTCCACCTAGACAGTGAACCAGGGCCGGGAGCAGTCCAGATTTTGCTGGGAAAAATAACATGTTAATAACACAGTGGCTAGCCCTGCTGCCTCACAGCACCAGGGACCTGGCTCCAATCTTGGCCTTGGGTGACTGACAGTCTCTGTGGAGTTTGCACGTTCTCCCTAGATCTGCATTGATTTCCTCCAGGTGCTCCAGTTGCCTCACACAGTCCAAAGATGTGCAGGTCAGGTGGATTGGCCATATTAAATTGCCCCTTAGTGTTAAATGATGTGCAGGTTCAGTCGATTGGCCATGATCAATGCATGGGGATAGGGCGGGGGAGTGGGCGAAGCTGGGGTGCTCTTTTTGAGGGTCAGTGAAGACTTGATGGGTCGAATGGTCTCCTCCTGCACTGTCGGGATTCTATGGAACACATGCTATATAAATATGCAAACGGTCAACAGTTCAGATTAAGAGATATGGTAAAAGTTGCTAATCTCCAGAATTGAGAGGATGCAACTCCACCACTGCTTTCACACAAATAGTACCTCCCCATTAGCCTAACCTTCATAAGAACTTGCTGGATTGGAGGGTTAATATCTATTACATTTTCTGGATAATGTAGTAGGAGCTTAAAAATGCAAGTACCTATTTAAATCACGTGTTAATTGTTAATGCAATACAGTACTAATCAACCTCTCTGACCCAGAGGGGTAACAATGTAAACTGTGGAGTCTCATTCTTGGATGCAGCCAAATTTCAAAATAGCATTAAAATAAAACGTTCCCTCTGCCTCTTTTTCACTCTCTCATTCACACTGAATTTACCAACTAACTTAGGCCTTCTTCGTCATTCTTCTGTTTCTTTCTCATTGCTTAAACAGATACAGTGGGTCCCATTAATCACTACGGTCCCAGTTGTCCTCGATACATCATTATTAGCTCGTACTTCCTTCCAGTGAGTTCCAACATAAAAACTGTTCAAGTTGAAGGTATAGAAAATAAATTCTAACTAATGGCGCATCACCAAGATGCACTGCTCCAGCAAGATCTAGCCCTGTACCTTCAGCAGAAGCAGGGATAAACCAACGGCTGTGAGCCTTGCACCTTGCTGAAGACAGAGCAGCTGATGCTCAAGAGCAGATCTGCAATTACCTTTCCACTGATGGATGGTTCTTGAAACAAGGTGTGGAAATGGATGAAGTTAGCTTTAAGAGGGTTGAGGGTTGAAGTGATAAAAAACAAACCAAAGATCTGACTGAGACAATGGCTTCACCCAGAGGTTTCACTGTTTTTACTGAAAATTGCAGAGTTTTAGCATACTTGGTCTTTTGTGTCTTCCCTCCTCTCGCAACTTGCCCTTGTCCAGCAATCCCACACAGTCTTCTCACTGGTTCCAATCCAAACACAAAGCAAGCTCCAGAAGCAACATTCGATTATTCACTTGGGCACCTCTGGTCTGAACACTAACCATAGTAACATCAAATTCTAGCTATAATTGGTGGTGGGGATCTGGAGGCAACCTGGATAGGAGGGGAGACATGTTAGTATTTGAGTGCACTCAAAATAGCCTTAGCCGAGAACAAAGACTCGGTTTTGTGGCCCCTTACAAGATCGGTCATAAGGCACAACGGGCTTGTATCCGAAACCTAATTTAAGATTATTCAACTCTGCTAAACTACAGAGAATCTTGAGATGAGGATCCATGCCACAACCAAAATAAACTTTGATTTATTGGAACCTTGGTTAGACCATATCGGGAGTAACTGTATACAGTTCTGGGCATCACAGCATGGATAGCATAAATTGGAAAGTGTGAAGCATAGATTCACCAGAATATCACCAGTGATCAAAGAGATAGATAAGGAGAGATGGCTGAGATTTTCCAGCACTTTGTTTATAATTCCCGATTTCCAGCATCCACAATATTTGTTTTTATTTTACTTCAGCAAGAGGTCCGTTTTTTTGTTTGTGAGAAAAGGAGGAAGATGTGGAGGCTGAATTAAAAAGGTCTCAAACCTGGAAAGCTATGTGAATCTCTCGAAGATGGTAAGTAGATGGGTGTTTTCCCAGAAGAAGCCAAACAGGAAACAGGGGTGTTATTGGTTAGTTGGTTGAAAAGGAATTCTGGAAAGCTCACCAACAGGACAGGAAGGAGGAGTTCCTGGAAGTGTACCTTGCTGAGGATAATTGTACCCATGAAGCTTGAAGGTAAAAATTGTCCGATAGGACTCCAGCCTACCTTGCATGAATAAATAACAGGAACTGTTATCTGCCTAGTGCTACATTTGTTCAGAGTGTGTTGTGAATGCTTGTGGTGGCGTTAAATGTGTCTTTGTATCACCCATAAGGCCCCACATGAGGTTGTGTGCAGGAGCAAGGATGTCTCACTGCAGCTGTACAGGGCCTTGGCAAGTTCACACCTGGAGTACTGTGCGTCTTTTGGTCTCCTTACCTAAGGATATGACGGAGAGTACAGCGAAGGTTCACCACAATAATTCCTGGAATGGCAGGATTGTCGTATGAGGAGCGGTGTCAAGTAGGCTTGTATTCACTGGAATTTAGAAGAATGAGAGGGGATCTCATGGAAACTTATAAAATTCTGTAAGAGCTGGACAGACTGGATGCAGGGATGTTGTTTCCTCGGGCTGGACAGGTCTAGAACAAGGGGTCACAATCTCGGAATACGGGGTAGGCCATTTAGGACTGAGATGAGGAGAACCTGCTTCACTCAGAGTGGTGAACCTATGGTATTCTCAACCGTAGAAGGTTGTGGAGGTCAAGTCACTGAATATATTTTAGAAGGAAATAGATTTCTAGACTCTAAAGGCATCAAGGGGGTATGGGAAGAGCACGGGAGTATGGCGTTGAGATAGAGGATGAGCCATGATCGCAATTAATGACAGAGCAGGCTCGATGGGCCGAATGGTCCCCCTTGCTCCTATTTTCTATGCTTCGATGTAAAGTGAAATTTATCTCTTTATTTGATGTATAATTTGCCAAGAGGTCAGAAGTAATTTGCATTGGTTGTTTTCAAGCATAAGTTACAAAAAGTGGAATTTTGTTGGGGGGGGGGGGGGTGTCATTTAGTAAATTTGGTTCTTTTGGTTTAATTTCCCCAAAGGGATCGTAAAACAAATTATCTTTTGTTATCTTGTGATCTATCTATATCTATCTGTACAGTACCCTATGATTTACAGTTCAAATTGATCTCTCCAAATATAATCCTAGTTTGGAAGGAATGTATCTTTGTAATGCCAGGTGCTTTTCGTAGCTTAATTTCCCACATGCCCAGTCTTGCACTACACTGTAATCGTTTTAAAATATAGGGTGCAATGTCTTCAACTATTCCTATCTCAGTTCCCTGCACTTTCCTCACATTCTTTTGTATTCTTCCTTTTTTAAATCATAATCCAATACTTTGGAAAAAATGTTACACTTTCATCTTCAATGGGCACTTGTGGTCAAGTATTCTATTTAATGACCCTCTGACTCACTAACCAATGGAAAAAAATCTTTGAACCATTCATTCTCTATAAGCCTTTTATGTTTAGAATTAAATTTCTCTTTAAGACTCCCTTCAAGTGAAAAAGATTTGTGAAATCTTTCATCATAAATCTAACCTCTAACCAATTCCTGGTATCACTCATAAGAACATAAGAACTAGGAGCAGGAGTAGGCCATCTGGCCCCTCGAGCCTGCTCCGCCATTCAATGAGATCATGGCTGATCTTTTGTGGACTCAGCTCCACTTTCCGGCACGAACACCATAACCCTTAATCCCTTTATTTTTCAAAAAACTATCTGTCTTATAACACCTTATACAATTGCAACATAACCTCCCTAGTCTTAAACTCCATCCCTCTAGCAATGAAGGACAAAATTCCATTTGCCTTCTTAATCACCTGTTGCACCTGTAAACCATCTTTTTGCGACTCATGCAGTAGCACACCCAGGTCTCTCTGCACAGCAGCTTGTTTTAATATTTTATCATTTAAATAATAATCCCGTTTGCTGTTATTCCTACCAAAATGGATAACCTCACATTTGTCAACATTGTATTCCATCTGCCAGACCCTAGCCCATTCACTTAACCTATCCAAATCCCTCTGCAGACTTCCAGTATCCTCTGTACTTTTCGCTTTACCACTCATCTTAGTGTCGTCTGCAAACTTGGACACATTGCCCTTGGTCCCCAACTCCAAATCATCTATGTAAATTGTGAACAATTGTGGGCCCAACACTAATCCCTGAGGGACACCACTAGCTACTGACTGCCAACCAGAGAAACACCCATTAATCCCCACTCTTTGCTTTCTATTAATTAACCAATCCTCTATCCATGCTATTACTTTACCCTTAATGGCATGCATATTTATCTTATGCAGCAACCTGTGTGGCACCTTGTCAAAAGCTTTCTGGAAATCCAGATATACCACATCCATTGGATCCCCGTTATCTACCGCACTGGTAATGTCCTCAAAAAATTCCACTAAATTAGTTAGGCACGACATGCCCTTTATGAACCAATGCTGTGTCTACCCAATGGGACAATTTCTATCCAGATGCCTCGCTATTTCTTCCTTGACGATAGATTCCAGCATCTTCCCTACTACCGAAGTTAAGCTCACTGGCCTATAATTACCCGCTCTCTGCCTACCTCCTTTTTTAAACAGTGGTGTCACGTTTGCTAATTTCCAATCCACCGGGACCACCCCAGAGTCTAGTGAATTTTGGTAAATTATCACTAGTGCATTTGTAATTTCCCTAGCCATCTCTTTCAGCACTCTGGGATGCGTTCCATCAGGGCCAGGAGACTTGTCTACCTTTAGCCCCATTACCTTGCCCATCACTACCTCCTTAGTGATAACAATCCTCTCAAGGTCCTCACCTGTCATTGCCTCATTTCTATCAGTCATTGGCATGTTATTTGTGTCTTCCACTGCGAAGACCGACCCAAAAAACCTGTTCAGTTCCTCAGCCATTTCCTCATCTCCCATTATTAAAACTCCCTTCTCATCCTCTAAAGGACCAAAGGATCAAGTGAATATTCACTGTCTCCTTTCCATGACCGCTAATGTCCTTCTTACAATTGTCACACGAGGGAAATATTAGGGAATTGGATCCAGAAATGAGACTCCAATGTGGCCGTCAATTTAAGGGTTAAACAGAATGAAGGCGGGGAAACCAGGCTAGCAGAGTCAGAGGGATATGTCCACACCTGGCAAAGTTTTATTGTCCCAGTCAGATTTAAACTCGTTAGTGGGAATACGCAGAACGCCCCAATCCATTTTTCTTTGGGACACTCCTGTCCAACCAGCTATTAGCTGATGGCCTCTTTGTCCGTCAATGGGAGGTTAGTGGAATATCGATATCATGGCTCTGTTCTTTTGTACAACTGGAGTGGACAATCGAACAATCAAGATAACGCTAATGGCTTTAAGCTTGGAAACCCCAGCAGACAATCTTTGTTTAAGGGCTGCGCGGAGCTGAGAGAGAGAGAGAGAGAGAATGCTGTGTTGAACAGGTACAGGAAAAAGCTTTGGAAATCGATCGTGAAAGTCATGAAGGTTGCCACCAAGGGAGACTTTGGAAAAAGGGTTCAGAATGAATGTCCCTACCAGAAGAACAATTGCTTCACAAATGCAAGTATTACCTTTGTCTGCTTGTGAAAGTGGCATGAGAGCTGCATATTCTGTTTAATGGGAACTAGTGTGTTAAGGTTAAGAAACTGCGTGTAATCTGTTATTGTTAGGGTTGAAGTTTAAAAGTTTAAACATTGTTTTCTTTTCTTTTAATAAAGTTTGTTCATAAAATAACCACGCCCTATTTCTTATAGTATCACTCCTGGAACAAATTGATCTTTCTGCACCGTCTTAAAAACTTATGGCAGCTAGTCTAGTCTCTTGGCCACTGTTGAGAGCTTATTTTTACAATAAATTTAGAGTACCCAATTCTTTTCTTTCCAATTAAGGGGCAACTTAGTATCACCAATCGACCTACTCTTTTTGGGTTATGGAGGTGAGACCCACGCAGACAAAGGGAGAGTGTGCAAACTCCACATGGACAGTGACCCTGGGCTGGGATCCTCGGTGCCAAGAGGCAGCAGTGCTAACCACTGCCACTGTTGAGAACTGACTAGGCATATGGAACACAATGAGATGCCCCGATCTGTGCACAATATTACTAACAGAAACTCAACTGTGTTATACAAATTCAACATAACCTGAAGTACAAATTCTATAAAAGCCACCTTTTATCAAAACATCCTTTACCCACCTGCATTTGCATCTTTGAATAGCTACTGATCTGCATACTTCTACCACCTGTTCCTCCACGTAATCGAGAATCTGAGGTTTTAGGATACACCTCCTTTCACTGCCCATCATCCCAAAATATAGAATCATTACCGTGCAGGATGGGGCTAGGGTGGCACAGTAGCACAGTGGGGATCAATTCAGGGGTTCGCCCGGAGATAGCAACCGTTCATCGATTTCTTCAAGAAAATTGAACATCAGCAGTGGGGGGGGGGGGGGAGAAAAGAGAGAGAGAGAGAGAGAGAGAGAGAGAGAGAGAGAGAGAGAGAGACAGAGAACTTAGTATACAGGTAATTAAGGAATAGGGTGGGGGTAGTAGGGGACGTTGTTTTGGGGCTGGTTTAGCACAGGGCTAAAGAGCTGGCTTTGAAAGCAGACCAAGGCAGGCCAGCAGCCCGGTTCAATTCCCGTACCAGCCTCCCGAAACAAGCACCGGAATATGGCAACTAGGGGCTTTTCACAGTAACTTCATTTGAAGCCTACGTGTGGCAATAAGCGATTTTCATTTCATTTTCAGTTTTTTTTTTCTTTTAAGCGTTTTGCGTTTGTCAGCCCGCGCAATTGTTTAAGAAATGTTAATGTGTTAAATGGTGAAAATTACAAATGCTTCGATAAAATATTTTCTAAAGAAAAAACCTGTTGTTTCAGAGCGCCAGGATCCCAGATTCGATTCCTGGCTTGGGTTATTGTTTGTGTGGAGTTTGTATGTTTTCCCCCGTGTCTGCGTGGGTTTCTTCCGGGTGCTCCTTTTCCTCCCACAAGTCCCAAAATATGTGCTTTTTAGGTAATTTGGACATTCTGAATTCTCCCTCAGTGTACACAAACTGGCGCAGGACTGTGGCGACTAGGGGATTTTTACTGCAGTGTTAATGTAAGCCTACTTGTGACAATAATGAAGATTATTATTATTCAGCCCATTGTGTCTGCACGGACACTCAGTAAGAATTCCTTTAGTGCCATTCCTCCACCACCCCCTTGGAATCCACACATTTTCTTCCCTTTTATCCTTTTTCCATTCTTTTATGCCTGTGAAGGCTTTCCATTTTAGGCTGACTGTCTGTCTCTTTTAATTGTCCTTCTTTTCTTCTCTTACTTGCTTTCTCACCTCTCTTCTGAACATTCTATTTTCAGCTTGGTTCTCAATTGTATTTTCTATCAGACATCTGTCAAGCACACTTTTTCTTCCTCATCTTAATTTGTATCTTTTTGTCACCTAGGGAGCTCTGGCTTGAATAAAGATAGAAAATGCCGGGAAAATGCAGCAGCTCTAGCAGCATCTATGGAGAGAGAAATAAAGTTTTTTTTTTAAAAAAGTATTTTTCATTCTCCTTTTTCACATTTCATCCAAATTTACACCCACCAACAAACAATCAACGGTAACAAATACAATGTCACCTCCAACATTTTAAATACAAACATCAAAGAAAAGGAATCAGGAATCCAACATACACAGTCCCAACCCCCCCCCCCCCCCCCCCCCCCCCCATCCCCATATGTTCGATATCATCCAATTCTTGAAAGTGTGTAATGAACAAAGCCCATGATTTGTAGAACCCTTCCATACTTCCCCTCAACTCAAACTTCACCTTCTTGAGTGTTAAAAACTCCCAACAGATTCCCCCACCACACCAGGGTACAGGGTGGAGAAACTGACCTCTACCCCAACAGGATCCGTCTTCGGGCGATCAGCTAGCCGAAGGCTAATACATCTGCTTCCGCACCCGCTTCCAACCCCGGCTGATCCGATACCCCAAATATGGCCTCCAGAGGACCCGGCTCAAACCTCACCATGTACCACCTTCAAAATTACCCTGAACACTTCCCTCCAATACCCCTCCAGCTTTGGACAGAACCAAAACATATGAACATGGTTTGCGAGCCTCCTCCCCGCAACATTCACAAACATCCTCTACCCCCTCAGAGAGTCAGGTCATCCTCGCATTGTGAGGTGCGCCCTACACACCACCTTCAGCTGTATCAGCCCCAACCTCACACACAAAGTTGAGGCATTTACCCTCCGGAGCACCTCACACCACCACCCCTTCTCCATGCCCTCTCCCAACTCTTCCTCCCACTTTGCCTTAATGCCCTCTAGCGGTGCCTTCTCTTCTCCCAGAATCACTCCATAAATCGCCGACACCACCCTCTTCTCCATTCCCCCTGCCGTCAGCACCTCCTCCCAACAGTGTGGAGGCCGGCGCCACTGGAAAGCTCTCTCTCTCCTTCTTAGCGAAATCTCGGACCTGCATATACCTAAACATTTCCCCTACCAATATTTCACCCCCATCTCCTTCAATTCCGCAAACCGACCCCCCAGAAACAAATCCTTCAATGCCCTGACTCCCTTCTCCGAAAACTCTCATCCCACTTCCCTGGCTCAAATCTGTGATTCACCAGAATCGGCATTTCCCTTGACCCCGCCCCCAACCTAAAGTGCTGGCTCAACTGCCTCCAGATTTACAATATCGCCACTTCTACCGGACTCCCTGAGTATTTCCCCAGGGGAGAGAAACAAAGTTATGTTTTAAGCCCAATATGACTTCTTCAGAACAGCTCCGAATTCTGCTTCTTCAGGAATGTCAACCTGTTCTGAAGAGTCAGATTACATTCAAAATGTTAACTCTGATTCTCTCCCCACAGATGCTGCCAAAACCTGTTGAATTTTTCCTGCACTTGCTGCTTTTATTTTATATCTCCAGCATCCATAGTATTTGACTTTTACTTTAGAGCAATGGCTTTGTTTGCCTGAGCTTTCCCTTTCAAGGGCATATACCTTGACTATGCCTGAACACCTTCTTCTTTGATGGTCACCATGGTTCAGCGGACTAGTACCACAGACCCAGGTTCGAATTCCATCACGGCATATGACAAAATTTAAATTCAATAAAAATCTGGAATTAAATGTCGCATGATGACCATGAAACCATTGTCGATTGTCATCAAAAATCCATCTGGTTGACTAATGTCCTTTAAGGAAGGAAATCTGCTGTCCTTACCTGGTCTGACCTACATGTGACTCCAGATGCACAGTAATGTGGTTGTCTCTTAACTGCCCTTTCAAGGGAAATTAGGGATGAGCAATAAATGTTGGGTCAGTCAGCGAAGCCCACATCCCATGAACAAATACATTTTTTAAAAAGCTACAGTTTTTTCTATCAACCTTTGACTCCAATTTATTCGGTTCAAATCCATTCTTTTCCACTGAAGTTGGGTTTCTTCAAGTTAATCAATCCTGCTCCAAATTGGTCTTTGTCTCTTTTTATAATCAGCCTAAACCAAATGACAGAATGATCACCGTCCCTTAATGTTCTCCTGCTAACATATGATCCACTTGGGTCAGTTTATTCCTGAGAACCAAGTCTAGCACTGCCTCCTTTCACTTTGGACTGAAAGCATACTGCTATAGAAAATCCTACTTCACATTTCTCTGCATTGAACTTCATCTGTCACTCACCTGGCACACTGCTAAACTTTTTGATGTTCAGTCTTTTACATGCTTCCCCATAGTTTGCAATGATCTGAAATGAACATAGCAATCTCTGACAGAGTTCTGCTTGTGCCCATATCCAAATCATTATATAAATAAAACACGCTCAAGTCTTTTGGTCAGAAAGCTGTTCGACCCCTTCCTCATTTGTAAGTCAGAAAACTCACCAAGTTTACTCTTTCAACCATCTGGGGAAGAAAAGGGCAGCCTGATTTTCCAGTACCTTCAGGATATCTCCAACATCAACCACAATAAATTTCGAAGTACTCGTTACCAGTCAAGATCGAATGCCTGGCTTCAGAAAATCCTCACCCTACAAGAGGGTTTTACAGAATAGACCAGAAACAAGTATATATCTGATAAGCTGATTGTAAGTGAAAAATAGCCAGTCAGGCCAGAAGGTTTCAGTGCGTACTACTGACTGGTCTCAGGGTCCTGGTTTACTCTGTTGCAGGTGGGGGGGAAAAGAAAGAGGAGGAAGAGAGAGAAAGAGAGATGGGAAGGTAATCAAGGACAGGGTTTGTGCTCCCACACCACTGAAAGCATATGTACACATCAGGTGAAGACAAATTAGGCTTACACATGACCAAGGTTGTTCGAGGAGCACACACTGTGAATTAGATCTAAGTATAATTGCACACAGACAAAGGTTTTTGGAAGGAATACCCCACAGCTATAATTGAATATAGCTGAAAATATAATTGAATACAGTGAAAATAAGCTTCTGATGAAGTAGTAATGCTCTCAATGAACTGTAGCAATAGGTATAGTTACGGAGCATGAAATCATGTAATTAGCATGTGACTGTTGCCTGCCTTCAATCACTGTTCGGAATGCATTTTACATTAATTTGAATATTTGATTGAACATTCATTTTTACTGCAATCCACTTACAGTCCAATTACCACTTCTAGCAATTTGGTACAAAAATAGCTCAGAATTAATCAGACAAGTTGCCTGCACCTTAAAGTGAAGTTTTTAATTCAGACACAAGGAAGATAAAAAAATAAATAAAATCTGCAAATGAACTAGTGTAAATAGCAAATCCATCAAGAGGGACGGGGACAGAGAGAAGCAAGCAATTCCTTGCTGACTATTTATTATATTATTTCTAGATGTTCTTCTCTTCTCTCCATTAGTAAGAATTCCATTATTTTTCCTACCATCAATGTTAAGCTGACTGGTCAACAATTCTCTAGACCATGCATTTTCAAAGTCGGGTCGCGACCCGCAGGTGGGTTGCGGGTGGGTGTCGGGGGGAATCACAGAGCCGTCCGTTGCGGCGCTCCTGATTACGCAGATTTTTTAAAAAGTTCTATGTAATATTCCTGCCTGAAGAGAGGCAGAGAGCAGGTCACGCCCCCCGAACATTGACATCACGAGCTTTGGGCGCGATTGCGATTCCTCCATTTTGTCAGAAGCAAACAAGGTAAGAGATAATGTTGGGTCGCGAAGTTCGGCCGGCGTGGGCCGCGAGGGTTGACGGACAAACGATGCCTGAGACATGGCCGTGAATTGAAGGCATTATTTAAAACTATGGAGGAGGCAGCTTTGGGCCAGGTCAGGAAGCAGCAGCTGAGCCAGCCAACATAAGCAAACTGTAGGCCAAAACGGCATCATTTGTGAGAGGAATAAAGGCCTCACGGCGAAACTGGATGATATGGAGAACAGCTCCAGGTACATGAACCTGAGACTGGTGGGTATACCGGAGGAAGTTGAGGGCTCAAGACTGACCGAATACTTTGCTGTGAAGTTCTCTCAGCTGTTGAGTGGTGATGAGGTATTTGCTGCACCGGAGCTGGACAGGGCACACAAGGCTTTGAGGCAGAAACTGTCACCAAATGAACCACCTTGAACATAGAACATACAGTGCAGAAGGAGACCATTCGGCCCATCGAGCCTGCACCAATCCACTTAAGCCTTCACTTCTGCCCTATCCCCGTAACCCAATAACCCCTCCTAACCTTTTTGGTCAAACAGGGCAATTTATCATGGCCAATCCACCTAACCTGCATGTCTTTGAACTGTGGGGGAGCATCCGGAGGAAAACCACGCAGACACGGGGAGAAATTGCAGACTCCGCACAGACAGTGACCCAGCGGGGAATCGAACCTGGGACCCTGGCGCTGTGAAGCCACAGTGCTATCCACTTGTGCTACCGTGGTGCCCTTGAGCGGCGATCATTCGGTTTCAGAGCTTCCAAAGGAAGGAGCAGAGGCTGGAATGGGCCAAGAAAGCCCGAAACATCAACTGGAACTGTAATATGGTAAGAATTTACCAAGACATCGGCATGGAACTGGTGAGGCAAAGGGCGGCCTTCAATAAGGTGAAGACGGTCCTGTTCAATTGAGGAGTGCAGTTTGGGGTGGTGTACATTTGACTCAAAGCACTTTTCTTTTGAAACTCCGGAGCAGGCTGAGGACTTTATCAGAGATCATAGACTGGACAGGGTTTGAGGGATGCGGTTGGGCTGTTGGATGGTTGGGGTTTTACTATTTTACTCTTTTATTGTTCAGGTTGTTACGAGTTGAGTTGGGGTAATGGTAGAGATGTTTGGATTGGGGGCGTTTCCTCTGTTCTATTTTCATGATTATCCTTCTGTACAAGCTTAATAGTAATAGCTTAGTTGGGATAGCTGGGGGATTGTCCACTCTTAGTTTAAAGCTTTTGCTTAATATGGGTGGGGAAGTGGATCAGCTGGGAGGGACGATCTTGTGGCAGCAACAAATGTTATGGTTAAGGAATAGGTGGGGGGGCTACCTTACTAGTACTAAAAAGTAGGCTAGTTAATGCAAGTCAAGGGTGTGTGGGGTTGTGACGTCAAGCCATTTAGGTTAAGCTCAATAGAACATAGAACACTACAGCGCAGTACGGGCCCTTCGGCCCTCGATGTTGCGCCGACCTGTGAAACCATCTGAAGCCTATCTGACCTACACTATTCCATTTTCATCCATATGTCTATCCAGTGACCACTTAAATGCCTTTAAAGTTGGCGAGTCTACTACTGTTGCAGGCAGGGCATTCCACACCCCTACTACTCTCTGAGTAAAGAAACTGCCTCTGACATCTGTCCTATATCTATCACCCCTCAATTTAAAGCTATGTCCCCTCGTGTTGGTCATCACCATCCGAGGAAAAAGACTCTCACTGTCCACCCTATCTAACCCTCTGACTATCTTATATGTCTCTATTAAGTCACCTCTCAGCCTTCTCCTCTCTAACGAAAACAACCTCAAGTCCCTGAGCCTTTCCTCGTAAAGGGCAGCACGGTAGCATGGTGGTTAGCATCAATGCTTCACAGCTCCAGAGTCCCAGGTTCGATTCCCGTCTGTGTGGAGTCACTGGTCACTGTCTGTGTGGAGTCTGCACGTCCTCCCCGTGTGTGCGTGGGTTTCCTCCGGGTGCTCCGGTTTCCTCCCACAGTCCAAAGATGTGCGGGTTAGGTGGATTGGCCAGGCTAAAATTGCCCATAGTGTCCTAAAAAATAAGGTTAATGGGGGTTGTTGGGTTACTGGTATAGGGTGGATACGTGGGCTTGAGCAGGGTGATCATTGCTCGGCACAACATTGAGGGCCGAAGGGCCTGTTCTGTGCTGTACTGTTCTAATTCTAAAAAGACCTTCCCTCCATACCAGGCAACATCCTAGTAAATCTCCTCTGAACCCTTTCCAAAGCTTCCACATCCTTCTTATAATGTGGTGACCAGAACTGCACGCAGTACTCCAGGTGCGGCCGCACCAGAGTTATGTACAGCTGCAGCATGACCTTGTGGCTCCGAAACTCAATCCCCCTGCTGATAAAGGCTAGCACACCATATGCCTTCTTAACAGCCCTATTAACCTGGGTGGCAACTTTCAGGGATTTATGTACCTGGATGCCGAGATCTCTCTGTTCATCTACACTACCAAGAATCTTGCCATTATCCCAGTACTCTGCATTCCTGTTACTCCTTCCAAAGTGAACCACCTCATACTTTTCCGCATTAAACTCCATCTGCCACCTCTCAGCCCAGCTCTGCAGCTTATCTATGTCCCTCTGTATCCTATAACATCCTTCAGCACTATCCACAACTCCACCGACCTTCGTGTCATCTGCAAATTTACTAACCCATCCTTCTACACCCTCTTCCGGGTCATTTATAAAAATGACAAACAGTAGTGGCCCCAAAACAGATCCTTGCGGTACACCACTAGTAACTGAACTCCAGGATGAACATTTGCCATCAACCACCACCCTCTGTCTTCTTTCAGCTAGCCAATTACTGATCCAAACCGCTAAATCACCTTCAATCCCATACTTCCTTATTTTCTGCAATAGCCTACCGTGCGGAACCTTACCAAACGCCTTACTGAAATCCATATACACCACATCAACCGCTTTACCCTCATCCACCTGTTTGGTCACCTTCTCAAAAAACTCAATAAGGTTTGTGAGGCATGACCTACCCTTCACAAAACCGTGTTGACTATCGCTAATCAACTTGTTCTTTTCAAGATGATTATAAACCCTATCTCTTATAACCTTTTCCAACATTTTACCCACAACCGAAGTAAGGCTCACAGGTCTATAATTACCAGGGTTGTCTCTACTCCCCTTCTTGAACAAGGGGACAACATTTTCTATCCTCCAGTCTTCCGGCACTATTCCTGTCGACAAAGACGACATAAAGATCAAGGACAAAGACTCTGCAATCTCCTCCCTGGCTTCCCAGAGAATCCTAGGATAAATCCCATCTGGCCCAGGGGACTTATCTATTTTGACATTTTCCAAAATTGCTAACACCTCCTCCTTTTGAACCTCAATTCCATCTAGCCTGGTCGACTGAACCTGAGTGTTCTCCTCGACAACATTGTCTTTCTCCAGTGTAAACACTGACGAAAAATATCCATTTAACGCTTCCCCTATCTCCTCTGATTCCACACACAACTTTCCACTACTATCCTTGATTGGCCCTAATCTTACTCTAGTCATTCTTTTGTTCCTGATATACCTATAGAAAGCTTTAGGGTTTTCCTTGATCCTATCCGCCAACGACTTTTCGTGTCCTCTCCTCGCTCTTCTTAACTCTCCCTTTAGGTCCTTCCTGGCTAACTTGTAACTCTCAAGTGCCCTAACTGAGCCTTCATGTCTGATCCTAACATAAGCCTTCTTCTTCCTCTTGACAAGTGCTTCAACTTGCTTAGTAAACCACGGTTCCCTTGCTCGACAACTTCCTCCCTGCCTGACAGGTACATACTTATCAAGGACACGCAGTAGCTGTTCCTTGAAAAAGCTCCACATTTCGATTGTACCCATCCCCTGCAGTTTCCTTCCCCATCCTATACATCCTAAATCTTGCCGAATAGCATCATAATTGCCTTTCCCCCAGCTATAATTCTTGCCTTGCAGTATATACCTATCCCTGCCCATTGCTAAAGTAAACATAACCGAGTTGTGATCACTATCACCAAAGTGCTCACCTACATCTAAATCTAACACCTGGCCGGGTTCATTACCCAGTACCAAATCCAATGTGGCCTCGCCCCTTGTTGGCCTGTCTACATACTGTGTCAGAAAACCCTCCTGCACACACTGTACAAAACTGACCCATCTATAGTACTCGAACTATAGTATTTCCAGTCAATATTTGGAAAGTTAAAGTCCCCCATAACAACTACCCTGTTACTCTCGCTCCTGTCAAGAATCATCTTTGCAATCCTTTCCTCTACATCTCTGGAACTATTCGGAGGTCTATAGACAACTCCCAACAGGGTGACCTCTCCTCTCCTGTTCCTAACCTCGGCCCATACTACCTCAGTAGACGAGTCCTCAAACGTCCTTTCTACCGCCGTAATACTTTCCTTGATTAACAATACCACACCCCCCCCTCTTTTACCATCTTCTCTGTTCTTACAGAAACATCTAAATCCTGGAACCTGCAACAACCATTCCTGTCCCTGCTCTACCCATGTCTCCGAAATCGCCACAACATCGAGATCCCAAGTACCAACCCATGCTGCAAGCTCACCCACCTTATTCCGGATGCTCCTGGCGTTGAAGTAGACACACTTCAAACCAGCGTCTTGCTTGCCGGTGCCCGCTTTCGAACTTTTAACCCTATCCCTGACCTCACTACTCTCAACATCCTGTACACTGGGACTACAATTTAGGTTCCCATCCCCCTGCTGAATTAGTTTAAACCCCCCCGAAGAGCACTAGCAAATCTCCCCCCCAGGATATTGGTACCCCTCTGGTTCAGGTGAAGACCATTCTGTTTGTAGAGGTCCCACCTACCCCAGAATGAGCCCCAATTATCCAGGAAACCAAAACCCTCCCTCCTGCACCATCCCTGTAGCCACGTGTTCAACTCCTCTCTCTCCTTATTTCTCACTTCGCTAGCACGTGGCACGGGTAACAAGCCAGAGATAACAACTCTGTTTGTTCTAGCTCTCAGCTTCCACCCTAGCTCCCTGAATTTCTCTCTCAAATCTCCATCTCTCTTCCTACCTATGTCGTTGGTACCTATGTGGACCACGACTTGGGGCTGCTCCCTCTCCCCCTTAAGGATCCCAAAAACACGATCAGAGACATCACGAACCCTGGCACCTGGGAGGCAACACACCAACCGTGAGTCTCTTTCGTTCCCACAGAACCTCCTGTCTGTTCCTCTAAATGTAGAGTCCCCAATGACAAGGGCTCTGTTCCTCTTCTCCCTTCCCTTCTGAGCAACAGGGCAGACTCTGTCTGGGGAGGGCGGTGGGGGGGGAACACTGACAGTCACCAGGTATTTTTCTGTATTCCATCATTTAGGTGGAACGGGTCGCCATCTTTTTTTAATAATTCATTTTACAAGATGTGGGCGTCGCTGGTTAGGCCAGCATTTATTGCCCATTGCTAGATGCCCTTCAGAAGGTGATGTTGAGTTGCCTTCTTGAACTGCTGCAGTCCTTGAGGCATAGGTGCACCCACTGTGCTGTTAGGGAGTGAGTTCCAGGATGTTACCCCAGCGACAGTGAAGGAATGGCGATATATTTCCAGGTCAGAGTGCTCAGTGATTTGCAGGGGAACCTCAAGGTCGTGGGGTTCCCAGGTATCTGCTGCTCTTGTCCTTCTAGACGGTAGTGGTCATGGGTTTTGAAGGTGCTGTCTAAGGAACCTTGGTGAGTCCCTACTGTGCAACTTGTAGATGGTACACATGGCTGCCACTGTTCGTCAGCGGTGGAGGGTTTGAATGTTTGTGGAAAGGGAACAATGAAGCGGGGCTGCTTTGTCCTGGATGGTGTCGAGCTTCTTGAATGTTGTGAAGCTGCACTCATCCAGGCAAGTGGAGAGTATTCATTACACTCCTGGCTTGTGCCTTGTAGGTGCTGAACAGGCTTTGGGGGTCAGGTGGGGAGTTACTCATCGTCGGGTTCCTAGCCTTTGACCTGCCCTGGTAGCAACAGTATTAATATGGCTAGTCCAGTTCAGTTTCTGTTCAATAGTAACCCCCAGGATGTTGATTGTGGGGGTTCAGCGATGGTTATGCCATTGAATGTCAAGGGGTGGTGGTCAGATCCTCTCTCGCAGGAGATGGTCATTGCCTGGCACTTGTGTGGCACGAATGTAACTTGCCATTTGTCAGTCCAAACCTGGATACTGTCTAGGTGTTGCTGCATTGGACATGGACTGTTCCTTTATCTGATGAGTCGTGAATGGCACTGAATATTGTGCAGTCATCCGCAATCGTCCCCACTTTTGACTTTAGAACATAGAACAGTACAGCACAGAACAGGCCCTTCGGCCCTCGATGTTGTGCCGAGCCATGATCACCCTACTCAAACCCACGTATCCACCCTATACCTGTAACCCAACAACCCCCCCCTTACCTTACTTTTTTTAGGACACTACGGGCAATTTAGCATGGCCAATCCACCTAACCCGCACATCTTTGGACTGTGGGAGGAAACCGGAGCACCCGGAGGAAACCCACACACACACGGGGAGGACGTGCAGACTCCGCACAGACAGTGACCCAGCCAGGAATCGAACCTGGGACCCTGGAGCTGTGAAGCATTTATGGTAACCACCATGCTGCCCAAATGCTTTATGATGGAAGGGAGTAGATTGATAGGGTGGTAATTGGCTGGGTTGGATTTGTCCTGTTTCTTGTGCACAAGACACACTTGGGCAATTTTCCACATTACTGAGGATATGCCAGTGTTGTAGCTGTAATGGAACAGCTTGGCTAGGGGTGTGGCTAATTCTGGAGCACAAGTCTTCAGTATTATTGCTGGAATATCGTCAGGGCCCATAGCCTTCGAAGTATCCAATGCCTTCAGCCATTTCTTAATATCACGTGGAGTGAATCGTATTGGTTGTAGACTGACATCTGAAATGCCGGGGACCTCAGGAGGAGACCAAGGTGGATCATCCACTTGGCACTTCTGGCTGAAGATTGTTGCGAATGCCTCAGCCTTGTCTTTTGCACATATGTGCTGGGCTCCTCCATCATTGAGGATGGGGATATTTGTGCAGCCTCCTCCTCCAGTGAGTTGTTTAATTGTCAGCTATCATTCACGGCTGGATGACTCAGGACTGCAGAGCTTAGATCTGATGTGTTCGTTGTGGAATCGCTTAGCTCTGTCTGTTACTTGCTGCTTATGCTGTTTGGCGCACAAGTAGTCCTGTGTTGTAGCTTCACCAGGTTGACACCCCATTTTTCGGTATGACTGATGTTGCTCCTGGCATGCTCTCCTGCACTCTTCATTAAACCAGGGTTGGTCCCCTGGCTTGGTGTTAATGGTAGAGTGGGGGATATGCTGGGCCATAAGGTTGCAGATTGTGGTTGAATACAATTCTGCTGCTGCTAATGGCCTATAGCATCTCATGGATGCCCAGTCTTAAGTTGCTAGATCTGTTCAAACACATCCCATTCAGCACTGTGGTAATGCCACACAACACGGTGGAGGGTATCCTCAATGTGAAGACATGAGTTTGTCTCGACAAGGTATGTGCGATGGTCACTTCTATTTTTTAAATTTAGAGTGCCCAATTCTTTTTTTTCCAATTAAGGGAATATTTAGCGTGGCCAATTCACCTAACCTGCACATCTTTAGGTTGTGGGAGTGCGACCCACGCAGACACGAGGAGAATGTGCAAACTCCAGGCGGAGAGTGACCCGGGCAGGGATCTAACCTGGGTCCTCCTCAACGCCGTGAGGCAGCAGTGCTAACCACTGCCACCCATTTGCGGTGGTCACTTCTACCGATACAGTCATGGACAGCTGCATCTGCAGCAGGCAGATTGGTGAGGATGAAGTCAAGTGTTTTTCCCTCTTGGTGACACGCGGCACAGTGGTTAGCACTGCTGCCTATGGCGCTGAGGGCCTGGGTTCGAATCCTGGCCCTGGGTCACTGTTCGTGGAGTTTGCACATTCTCCCTGTGCTTGTGTGGGTTTCACCCCCACAACCCAAAGGTATGCCATGTTAGGTGGATTGGCCACGCTAAATTGCCCCTTAATTGGGAGACAATAAAATTGGGTACTCTAAATTTTAAAAACGGGGGGGGAAAAAGTGTTTTTCCCTCTTGTTGCTTCCCTCACCACCTGCTGCAGTCCCAGTCTAGCAGCTATGTCCTTTAGGACCTGGCCAGTTTGGTCTGTGGTGGTACTACCAAGCCACTCTTGGTGATGGACACTGAAGTCCCTACCCAGAGCATATTCTGCACCCTTGCCACCCTCAGTATTTCCTCCATGTGGTGTTCAACATGGAGGAGTACTGATTCATCACCTGTTGGTGGCCAGTATGTGGTAATCAGCAGGAGGCTTCCTTGTCCATGTTTGACCCGGTGCCATGAGACTTCATGGAGTACAAAGTTGATGTTGAGGACTCCCAGGGCAACTCCCTCCTGACTGTATACCACTGTGCCACCGCCTCTGCTGGGTCTGTCCTGCCGGTGAGACACGACATACCCAAGTGATTCTGGTGTCTGGGACATTGTCTGAAAGGTGTGTTCTGTGAGCAGGACTATGTCAGGCTGTTGTTTAACTAGTCAGTGAGACAGCTCTCCCAATTTTGGCACAAGCCCCCAGATGTTAGTAAGGAGGGCTTGGCAGGGTCAGCAGGGCTAGGTTTGCCATTGTCCTTGCCGGTGCCTGGTTCGATGCCGACTGGTCCGTCCGATTTCATTCCTTTTTTGTGTTTGCGTAGCAGTTGAATTCAACTGAGTGGCTTGCTAGGCCATTTCAGGGGCGTTTAAGAATCAAACACATTGCTTTGGGTTGGGAGGCCAGATCAGGTAAGCATGGCAGGTTTATTTCCCAAAGGTCATTAGTGAACCTTTTTTTACGACAATCGACAATGAATTCATGGTCACCATTAGACTTTTAATTCCAGATATTTTATTGAGTTTAAATTCCATCACCAGCCGCAGTGGAATTCGAACCTGGGCCACAGAATCACAGAAAAATACAGAGCAGATAAGGCCCTTTGAGTCTCCACCGCCGCATGAAAGGCACCTGATCTGCCAATCCCCAGATAATTATCCTGGATCTCTAGATTACTAGATCTCGCCAGGTGGGCCTACGGCCTGGAAACCAGCTGGAATGTGCAGGGTTTGTGGGTGGTGGGGAGTCCAGTCAAAACAGCGTGGGTTTTTGATCATTTAAAGAACCTGGGGGCTGATGCGCTGTTTCTCCAGGAGACCCACAAGCATGAGCGAGAACAGAAGACTTGGGTGAGCCTCTTTTCCATTTGGGGTTCAACAGCAAGGCACGGGGGTTGGTGATCCTCGTTAATAAGTGGGTCCGGTTTTGTTCGGAGAAGGTAATAGCAGATGCGGATGGGAGGCATGATATAGTAACGGGGGTACTCGAAGGGAAACAAGTGGTGTTGATGAATGTTTACACCCCGAAGTGGAACAATACAATGTTCATGGAACGCCTGCTGGCAGTGAAACCGGATCAGGGCACCCATCAACTTATTGAGGGAGGGGTGGCACGTGGCGCAGTGGTTAGCATTGGGACTACGGCGCTGAGGTTCAAATCCCGACCCTGGGTCACTGTCCGTGTGGAGCTTGCACATTCTGCCTGTGTTGGCGTGGGTTTCACCCCCACAACCCAAAGATGTGCAGGGTAGGTGGATTGGCCACGCTAAATTGCCCCTTAATTGGAGAAAAAAATAATTGGGCACTCTAAATTTATCAAAACAAAATGAGAAAAAAACCAAACACCCAATTGTTTAGGGCATCATGTGGCGCAGTGGTTAGCATTGGGCCTGAGGCGCTGAGGACCCAAAGATGTGGTTAGGTGGATTGGCCAATCTAAATTGCCTCTTAATTGGAAATAAAAAATTATTATAGATGGGGACATGAACTGTGTGCTAGACCCAAGGGTGGGTCGTTCTTGGCCGAGATCGCTGATCCCGGGGGAGTATAGCAAAAGCGTTAATTGCTTTTGTGTAGGACACTTATTCATTCACTTCAACTACTTCAACACCATAATCCCAGTCAATCTCATATCAAAGCTCCAAAACCTAGGATTTGATTCCTCCCTCTGCAACTGGATCCTTGACTTCCTGACCCATAGACCAGAATCAGCAAGGATAAACAACACCTCCTCCACGATAGTCCTCAATGCCGAGGCCCTGCAAGGCTGCATACTTAGTGCCCTACGATACTCCTTATACACCCGCTACTGTGTGTCAAAACTTGACTCCAACTCCATCTACAGGTTTGCGGACAACACGATCATAGTGGGTCAGATCTCGAACAACGATAAATCAGAATACAGGAGGGTGATAGAGAACCTAGTGGCGTGGTGTAATGACAACAATCTCTCCCTTAATGTCAGCAAAACTAAAGAGCTGGTCACTGACTTCAGGAAGCAAAGTATCATACACACATGTCGGCATCAATGGTGATGAGGTGGAGATGGTTGACAGCTTCAAATTCCTAGGTGTGCACATCACCAACAATTTGTCCTGGTCCACCCATGTTGTCACTTCGACCAAGAAAGCACAACAGGGCCTATACTTTCTCAGGAAACTCAGGAAATTCAGCATGTTCACACTGAATCTTACCAATTTTTACAGATGCACCATTGAAAGCATCCTAACTGGCTGCATCACAGCCTGGTATGGCAACTGCTTGGCCAAAGACTGTAAGAGACTACAGAAAGTCGTGAATACAGCCCAATCTATCACGAAAGCCCGCCTCCTGTCCATCGGCTCAGTCTACACTTCCCGCTGCCTTGGGAAAGCAGGCAGTAATCAAAGACCCTTCCCACCCAGGTTATTCACTCTTTCAACTTCTTCCACCAGGCAGGGGATACAAAAGTCTGACAACATGCACAAACAGGTTCAAAAACAGCTTATTTCCCACTGTTACCAGACTCCTGAATGACCCTCTTATGGACTGATCTGATCTCTTCACACATCTTCTCTATTATTTTAGCTATCCACCAGTCCTCTTTTTCTTTTTTGTAAAATATTTTTTATTTTCCTCCTTTTTCACATTTTCTCCCAAATTTACACCCACCAACAATAAACAATAATCAGTTACAAATATGTCAATCCCCATATCAATAACAACGATCCCATCCTCCCACCAAACCCCAAACATTAGCCCACATGTTCACACAAACAAATGACAAAAAGGAATTAGGGTGCACCAATAGTCGCCATTAACACACACAGCCCTCCTCCTCCCAACCCTCCCACCCACCACCCCCAATTAATGTTCAATGTTATCCAGTTCTTGAAAGTGCATAATGAATAATGCCCATGAATTGTCGAACCCCTCCATCCTTCCCCTCAGTTCAAACGTAACTTTCTCAAGAGTCAAGAATTCCAACAGGTCCCCCCACCACGCCAGGGCACAGGGTGGAGAGGTTGCTCTCCAACCCATCAGGATCCGCCTTCGGGCGATCAACGAGGCGAAGGCTACAATATCTGCCTCTGCACCCGTTTCCAACCCTGGCTGGTCCGACACCCCGAATATGGGCTCCTGGGGGCCCGGGTCCAGTTTCACGTGCACCACTTTAGAAATCACCCTAAAAACCTCCTTCCAGTAATATCCACTAGCTTTGGACAGGACCAAAACATATGAACGTGATTAGCAGCCCCCCCCCCCCCGGCAATGTTCACACACATCTTCTACTTCTTCAAAGAATCGGCTCATCCTCGCCCTCGTGAGGTGTGCTCTGTACACCACCTTCAGCTGTATCAGCCCAAACCTCACACACGAGGTGGAGGCATTCACTCTCCGGGTCACCTCACACCAGAACCCCTCCTCCATATCCTCTCCCAACTCTTCCTCCCACTTTGCTTTGATCCTTTCCAGTGGTGCCTTCACCTCTTCCAAAATAGCTCCGTAAACCAAAGACACTACCCCCTTCTCCAGTCCCCCTGTCGTCAGCACCACCTCCAGCAATGTGGAGGCTGGCTCCACTGGGAAGCTCTGTATCTTCTTTCTGGCAAAATCTCAAACCTGCATGTATCTAAATATTTTCCCTGCTCCAGCCCATACTTTGCTTCCAGCTCCTTCAATCCTGCAAACCGACCCCAAAGAAACAAATATTTTAGTGCTTTAATTCCCTTCTCCTCCCATTTACGAAAATTTCCATTCCACTTCCCTGGCTCAAATCTGTGGTTCCCCCGAATCGGCATTTCCCCTGACCCTGCCCCCAACCCGAAGTGTTGGCGAAACTGCCTCCAAATTCTCAATGAAGCTATTATTACCGGACCCCCTGAGTATTTCCCCGGAGCTATCGGGAGCAGTGCTGTTGCTGGTGCTTTCAATCCCGACCCCCTGCACAAACTCTCCTCCATTCTGACCACTGGGAATCAACCCCTCTTACCCAGCTCCGCACCTTCTCCACATTCGTCGCCCAGTAGTAATACATCAGGTTCGGAAGACGTGAACCCCCTGCCTGCCTTTCCCTCTGTAGCAGCACCTTTCTAACTCTGGCCATCTTCCCTCCCCATATGAACGAAGTAATCCTTCCCTCAATCGGCAGGCATTGAAATATAAACAGAAATCGCAACAACACATTCAGTTTAACCGCCTGTACCCGACCCGCCAGTGACAGAGGGAGACCATCCCACCTTGCCAGATCAGCTTTCACTCTCCCCACCAAACTAGAAATATTGTACCTGCAGAGCCCCCCCCCCCCCCCCCCCCCCCCCCCCCCCCCCCCGGGCAACCTGCACCCCCCAGGTACCTAAAGTGAGTCCCTGCCCTACGGAATGGCAGCCCCCCCCCCCCCCCCCCCCCCCCCCCCGGCTGAGACACCTAAAATACTCACTCTTGGCTAGATTTAATTTGTACCCCGAGAAAGACCCAAACACTCTAAGCAGCTCCAATATTCCCCCTATCAGCACACTCGGTTCCGACGTATAACAGCAAGTCATCGGCATATAAGGACACCCTATGCTCTATCCTCTCCCCCCCCCAAACTATTCCTTTCCATGCCCTGAACTTCTTAATGCGATGGCCAACGGCTCAATCGCACAGGGGATATAGGACATCGCTGCCTAGTCCCACGGTGGAGAGAAAAGTATCTGGAGCTGATGTTATTTGTGCAGACACTCACCCTCGGCTCCTTGTATAGTAGCTTAACCCAGATCACAAATCTTGGTCCAATTCCAAACTGCTCCAGAACTGCCATCCAGTACCCCATTCTACTCGGTCAAATGCCTTCTCAATGTCCAATGCCACAACCACCTGTTTCCTTCCCCTCCGCCGGTGCCATAATGACATCCAATACCCTTGTAACATTTGAAAAGAGCTGCCTCCCTCTCACGATCCCCGACTGATCTTCACCTCTCACCTTCGAGAGGCACTCCTCCAGCCTACCGCCAGTACTTTCACTAATACTTTTGCGTCCACATTCAAAAGTGATATAGGCCTATACGACCCACACTCCGTCGGATCCTTTTCTTTTTTTAGCAACAGGGGGATCGATGCCTGCCCCAAGGTTTGTGGCAACACCCCTTCCCTAACGCCTCTTCAAACATCCCCACCATCAGGGATGCCAGCTTATCCTTGAATTTTTATAATATTCCACCGGCAACCCATCCGGCCCTGCCACCTTCCCCGACTGCCTCCTCCCAATCACATCCTTTATCTCCTGCGCCACTATCGCTCCTTCTAATGTGGCCCTGTCCCCCTCCCCTAACCTCAGGTACTCCAACCCATCTAGAAATTCCTGCATCTCCCAGTCTCCCTCAGGTGGCTCTGACCTGTACAACCTCTCAAAGACCTTGTTAATCAGATCCGGAACCACCACCAACTTCCCTGCCCTATCCCTCACCGGAACAATTTCCCTAACCACTGCCTCCCTCCGGAGCTGACCTGCCTTATCTCCATGTTCGTAAACTGCACCCCTTGCTCGTCTCAGTTGGCGCACTGCCTTCCTGGTAGATAGTCGGTCAAAGCTCGCCTGTAGTTCCTTCCTCTTTTCCAACTTCGTTGGGTCCCCACCTTCTGCATAGCTCCTATCTACCTCCAACATCTCATCTATCAACTTCTGCCGCTCCAACCTCTCCTCTTAGTCCACCCTGGCCTTAAACTAAATCACCTCACCCCTCACCACCGCCTTTAGAGCCTCCCAGACAACTGCCTTCGACACCTCACCCGTACAGTTGAAACCTACATATTCCTCAATTACCTTTTCAATTTGGTTACAGAACTCTCAGTCCCCCAAAATCCCAAACACCCCGGCGTTTGTACTACCCCCTTCTCCATACCATATCCACCCGATGCGGAGCATGATCTGACACTGCAATTGCAGAGTATTCCGACCCCTTAACCCCAGCCAGCAACGCCTTCCCCATCACGAAAACGTCGATCCGCGAGTATACCTTATTGGACTGTTGAGAAAAACGAGTACTCCCGTTCCCTTGGGTGCAGAAACCTCCAAGGGTCCACCCCTCCTAGCTCAGGCAACGCCTTGGCCCCCCCCGATGGGACCTGTCCAACCTTGGCTCCTGCATCAAGTTCCAATCACCCCCCCCCCCCCCTCCCCCCCAACTATCAGTTCGTGTTCAAGTCAGGGATGGCCCCAAACACCTTATTTGCGAATCCCACATCGTCCCAATTCCGGCCATATACACTTAACAGTGCCACTAACCTCCCCTCCAGCGCCCCTGTCACAATCACATATCTACCCCCCTGATCTGCCACCACCTTCTCCATCTGGAAGCGTATCCTTTTGCTGACCATTACCGCTACAACTCGAGCCCTTCCGTCAAATTCAGAGTGAAACACCTGACTAACCTAGTCTCATTTGGTCCTTCACCCTCAACAGAGTGTCCTGCAGCATTGCCATATTGGCTTTCAAACCTTTAAGATGCGCAAGCACCCTTGAGCTCTGGACCAGACCTCTGAACCCCCTCACGTTCCATGTGACTATCCTAACTGGGGGTCTCTCACCAACCCCCCACCCTTCTTATCCACCATCATCATACCACCGGGCCCTGCCCCATAAGCCTGACAGCCCCTATCCATTATTAACATCAAACCCCTCCCCCCCCCCCCCCCCCCTCACCTATATTTTCTCTCAAAAAAACATCTCCCAGCATCAATCCCTTCCCCCCACCACCGTCGTTCGCCTCGTACGCCCATCGAAACCTGCTAACCAGGCTCCAATGTCTGCAGCCCTCCTCTCACCTCATCTCCATTCACTAGCGACTTTAGTTAGCTTGCGCAGGTGGCTCCACCCGAATTCCAGAGAAAGAAAAAACAACAATCCAACCCATACGATTCACTAAAATAAGATATAACCGTCGCAACACAGAATGCCAATCAACCCAACCAATAACTTGAACTAGTCAGTAAAATACACGTCAGTAGAAAGTTATAGCATTTATACATTTTCCAGCTCCCCAATCACAGTTCAGTCTCTCTTCCAGCCCCGCTCCTCACGTCACTCCCAAGCCTTCTGCCCTCACGAACGCCTCAGCCGCCTCCGCTGAATCAAAATAAAAGTCTTTGGCATCATCCATCACCCTCAGCTTCGCCGGTATACCATACCAAAATGCCGCCTTCACTCGCCCAAACGCCGCTCGTCTTTTTGCCAACTTCACCGTCAGGTCCTGGTAGATTCGAACTCCAGCACCATCCCACTGCACCACGCGCTTCTGCTTCGCCCAGCTTAACACCTTCTCCTTCATGCAGTACTTATGGAAGCAGATAATTACTGCTCTTGGTGGCTCATTCACTTTGGGCTTCGGCCTTAATGACCGATGAGCTCTGTCCAGCTCGTATCGGGAGGGGTTCACGCCCTCCCCCATCGATTCCGCCAACTTCTTAGCGAAGTACTCTGTTGGCCTTGGGCCCTTTGTCCCTTCGGGCAAGCCCACAATTCTCAGATTGTGCCGCCTCGAGCGGTTCTCCGAGTCCTCAAGCTTTACTCGGAGTCCTCTGTTGACCTCCACCACCCTCTGCAGCTCACTCACCCCCCTCCCCCAATCGAGATCAACTGGTCTCTGTGCTGCGACACGGCCTCCTCTAATTCCTTCATCTTCTCGCCCTGCTCTCTCACCTCGGCCAATGTCTTTGCCACAGCTACCCTCACCGGGGCGATTGCCTCCTCCACCAATGACTTCAATGCGACCGCCATCTCCTTCCTCAAAGCCCCCATGTGCCTCGCAAACTGCTTTTCCAGGTGCACCGCCATCACCTCGGTCACCTTCTCCACCGTAAGTAGTGCAGCCCCACCATGCGGTTCGGCATCCGCCATCTTGTCAGCGCTTTTGCTGGTCCTCTCATTCAACAACAAGCCCACGTTGCCTCCCTTCTTCGACGCTGCGCATCCTTTAACGACTTATTCTTTTTCCTTTTTTTTCCCCACCATTCTTTCCTTCTTCAATCTTTTTTTGTAGAAAAACAAAAAATTCTTCCTTCAGAAAAAGAAGAAAAAACTTTCAACCATCCGATGTGGGACATCTCACCCACATTGCAGCCTGGCTTCGGGCCTGCCGTCTTGACCTCTGTTTAGCTCCGCCCCCTCTGCTCCGACCTCCGCGTGCGCTAGGCCTGACGCCTCAGCACCAGCCACCCGTCACCCGGGCAGGGTTCCTCGCCGGTTTTCAAACCAGCCCCGCCAAATGCTTCCCCTTCACGAACCCTGTCTGGTACTCCCCTATCTCCCCGGCACACAATCCTCTATTCTCGAGACAAAGATATTAACCAATAGTTTGGCATCTACATTTAGCAGGGAAATAAGTTTATGTGACCCACATTGTTCCGGGTCCTTTACCCGCTTCAAAATGAGGGAGATCGTAGCTTGCAACTGATCCACAGTACTTTGCCTTTGCTCTGTGGTTGCAGCATGGAGTGCTCTCAAAGCTGCTTTGAGATCAGAGCATTGCCTCTGCAATGCCTCCACCTGCTTCTCTGATTCCTCCCTTATCAGAACGGCACGTTGCACGTCCTGATAAGCCTGTTCGTACTGGGTCTGGGAACTGCTGAGATGGGCTAGACAAGACTGATGTGCCCTCTTGGCATCATCCACCTCTCTACCTTTCTCCATCAACTTCCCTCTTAGATCCAGATTTTCCTTCTCAATGTCCCTGACATCGACCTTACTCATGCGGTTCCTTTCCTCTAATTCTGCCCGGAGCGTCCTGACGACCTCCTCTGTGCCTCGCAATTGTGCCAAACAGGACACAATCGCCATCGGCTTGCGTGCTTTACTGAGGGTCTTTTTGTGAATTTGAGAGAGGTTCTCCCACCAAGTATGTCCTACACTTCCGGGACCTGTCTCCTCATTCAAACAAAACTCTTTCCAAAGGGGCCATCCCTTTCCTTGTAAATATTTGCGGAGTTCCAGCTCCCACGTGGGACACTGGCCTACCCTGCTGCTGTTGCTGGTCGCTGCGACCACAAACTTTTCTGGATCCATCAGACGTTCCATTGCCTGCATGGCCATTTTCTCTGACTCTCTTTTATTAATTTGGAACAGGGGGTTGCTGGGGTTGTGTTTCAAGAAACGGGTACGGCTTACGCTATGTTCCGTTCAAAAACTGCCGAAAGTTTGTCGCAACAAAATGCTTTCAGTTTTACCTTACAGCCCTGTTAGTACGCATGCACTAAAACACACTTCCGAATTACGCTTATTAGTTTGAACACCTTGAATACTTGTGATTTTCTTTACTTTCTTACTTTCTCTGTAATTTGGAGTTCCAATTCAAATTTCAGGGTCCTGGACGGTGTGGGGTTTCCACTTACAACCGTGTCCCGTCAGGAAGTCGCCACTAAATGTTGCACGTTTTACTATGGGCGTAAAACGCGTTTATTGGGGTGTATTAACTTCCAAGTGCTTAACACCGCTAGGCTCTGTTGTATGTATTTATTCAGCTTTAGGAGTCGCCAGTTGCCGTATAGACAACGTCACTAGTATTCCAAGGTCACGTTCAAAGTAATAAAGACGATACACCGATTAGTAAGGTCCAAACGATAATATTTATTATACAGTAATAATAAATATTCATGCACACACTAAGAGACTAAGCTATGACTAAACTAAAGTAATCAGAATACTTATCTAACAGGAACAGGCAAGGTCAGGGAGCGAGGCCTTCGTCCTGGTCTTGGGCTGCAACCTTCAGCAAGCGTTCTGGTCACTGGGGGTTCTAGCGGGCTTAGTTCGCGTAGCGAGCGTCGTACTGGCACTTACGGTTCGGCGGCTGGTGCTCAACGGCTGGAGTCAGTGGATCTTCAAAGTTCTTGGTCAGGGCCGGAGCACGGAATAACAGACCGGACAACACGAGGTCCCTATCTTTTATAGGGGTTCCATTGTCCTTCCCTCTTCTCGGGCGGGCTCTACCTATTGGATCAATTTCTTATCGATACTGGATTAATTCCCCAATGCGAGGGGGTCTCCGTGATGGAGGGGGCGTTTCTTATGTCCTTTTGTTTGGAGGTTTCTGGTGCCTCGATGTCTGGGCCTTGATTAGAATGTGTCCATTCAGAACCAAATGTATCTATTGTGTGGGTGTTCAAGTCTGATCGCCTCATTAGCATGCAAAGCGTTTTGCCATTTGCACCTAGCTAAGGCCTTCTCACCTGAGCCCAAACCGGTTTCTGCTGCTGCAGAATGCAAACTGCTCTTTGCAGACTGCTGTTCTGGCTAAACTGTCTGTTTCCCAGCAGTCTTAGCGGTTGACCTATTTTGTAGCTCAGCATCCATTTTAGGTGGCTACAGGGAACTCTTAACTCCTCTAAAAACCGTCTCATCGTCTCCACCCCCAGCTGGGGGTTCCGACATACAACTTGCTGTAATAGTCCCTAAACACCCCATTCACCCCTGCCGGGTCCAAGACTGTATTCCCTCCTGCGTCCATCATTTTCCTGATCTCCCTCACAGCCTCCTGCTTTCTCAACTGGTGCACTAGCATCCTGCTGGCCTTCTTACCATACTCATACACCCCGCCCCTCTCACACTTATCAACTGCCCACCGCCTTTCCAGTAGATAGTAGCCCAAACTCCATCTGTAGCCTCTGCCGCTCCTTTAGCGGGATTTCCTCCATTATCTGTTCTATCTCCACCCACTCCGCCTTCTCTCTATGTGCCCGAATTGATATAAACTCCCCCCTGACCACTGCCTTCAGAGCCTCCCAGATTGTACCCGCCGAGTCCTCCCCCGTATCATTAATCTCCACATATCCCCGGATGGGCTTCCTCACCCGTTCACACACCTCTTCCTCCACCAACAACCCCATGTCCAACCTCCATTGTGAGTGCTGGCCCTCCCTCCCCCCTTTGCTCACCTGCAGGTCCACCCAGTGCGGGGCATGATCTGGCACGATTATTGCCAAGTATTCAAAATCTAAATATGTTACACCCTGCAATGTTTAACTCGCAGTTATTTTTCTGCACCCTAGTTTTAGTAATTCCCATTATGCCTGGCTCTTCCCGATGCACGTGTGCCTTCAGCTCCCGTTTTATTACTGACACTGTGCACATTGCTGTACAGACACTGCTGTCCTAATCGGCTCTACCCTTCCTTTAATTATACTGTTACATATCCACTTTTATGTTATCTGCTAATCCATTCTCATACATCCTTATTTCCTTTTTAATTTCTCCTCTGTGCTTTCTGTATTCGGTTTCAGTCTGTATTATGAGCCTAATATTTATCACAAGACTCATTTTTAATTTTCATTTCAATCTCTATTTCTTTAGTCATTCAGTAAGCTCAGTTTGGATGTCTTTCTTTTCCTTTTTATATGATGTGTCTAGTTTGCACCTGGGCTATTTTCTCTTTGAAGCTCTTCCCCATTGTTCATTTACTGTTTTATTGCAAATCTTTGGTTCAAATGCACCTGGGACACATTCCTTCTCAACTCACTGATATTAGCACTCTTCTAGCTTCTACCTTCACTGAAGTAAGGCAAGACAAAGAGAGCAGGCGTGTCAGAGAGCTGGAGTGCGGGCCGGAGACAGAGATACACAGGCAGGCAAAAGGAGACAGCAAAGAAGATATTCCGTAAGTTCACTTTTTGTACAGACACTGCTCAACAAAGAACTTTTTATTTTCAACTGGCAGCTGCAGCTGAATCAAAATTTAAATTCTCATTCTTCTCACTGCACATCCTGCAGCAGGCACTCTGAGCAAAAGGCTCTAGTCACCAGTCAGATCAAGCTATCCAAACACAATCATTCACTGAGCAACATCACTGCAACCAGCTCTTCCAAAGGTATGCATCTCATTCTTGTCAGTGACTGGGTACTGAGTGAGCTTGGAGACAGGCAACACTAAAACAACAGCAAATTGTTCAAAGACACACGTGGAAAGAATTTTAGCAAGACGGTGATGGTACACCGGATAGTGCAGAGTGGAGTGTACAGCTGCTTGAGGCAGAGGCAGGTCACCTTTTCTTGTTACCATCACCCTAGAAGGCAGAGTGGCCAGTAGTAACCATGCAGCATCCCATCCATTCCTCACTTGAGCCTATCTTTGGTGTACTTGGACACCGGGGACAAATATTGACAAACCTGATCTACTCCTGATCTGTCTACAGATCCTTGAGAAGGAATCCGGTAGCAGTAAACACAAAACCATGTGCGCCATACTGAAAATGAGCCAAGAATACAAATTAGATTAACTTCTCGAGTTGAGTGTTGAAAGAACATAATGCATTTAAAACAATGAAGGGAGCTCAAGGTCAGCTTCATAAATCAGGTGATTATCTCAAAGAAAGGCATTAGTCAGTAAAGCACCATATTTAGTGCATTATTCTGAGAGATGTAAACCTTGGTGTCTTGCTGCCTTTCCCACATGGTGTTTGGTCATGCAAAGTCCATGAGCTGGCCACTTTGCATACAGTTCATGTCATTCTACCCAGATGTCTGAATATTAACATGGGCTACAAACGTACCAATTTAAGAAAGAAATGCAGCTGTTAACAGTCACATTCATGAACAACGCTATGCCAGTTCGAGAGCTGGCCTACTTCAAATGCTCCTCAGTCTAGGAACACTGACCTAGTCAAACTAAACACCACATAATTCCTTCCTTGTGTTTTCAAAAATACTTCCACGCAGTAAACATGTTTACAGGGGGAGGTTCTATTTCCCTTCTCTTACAAAGAGGAGCAATTGATTGGATGCGGACAGTCTCACAATGATGCCTTTTATCCCCACATGCACACACACGCACACACACATGGGGCCCCATTTTGAGGGGTAAAATTGCCAACACAAGAATATTCAACCAGACAGTTCACACACAAAGATCCCAAGGAAAAAGGCTCATTTATCATTTAACGTCAGGGCTCAAACTGAATTCTAGCTAGGCAATAGGTTTTAGTTTCAATACCGAAAAACTTTCTAGGGTTTACATCCAAAGCATTATGCTGCCTTTTCCCTCCTCAGATGCTGTATAATGTTTATACAACTGGCTTTTCCTTAACATTTCCATCCATGAAGTTCAAGCAACTCAGCTCTGTTTGTGTTTCTTTGGTTCTATAGTTATTCCTGTTAGAACCTCATGGGCCTGAAAGTTTCTGAAGGGCGGTTCCCAGCTCTATTGCCTCAATGATAGATAAATGCTAAATCACATCTGTTTGTCATCAGCTGGAGATCCGTCAGAATTAATGGGAATATAGACTGAAGTTTTTAGAGGTTGAACTTCCGCTTGATGTTAGCACACTCGCACTCCCATTTCTTTGCGCATTATTTGAACTTCCCTGATTTTAGAACATAGAATATACAGTGCAGAAGGAGAGGCCATTTGGCCCATCGAGTCTGCACCGACCCACTTAAGCCCTCATTTCCACCCTAGCCCCATAACCCATTAACCCCTCCTGACCTTTTTGGTCACTCAGGGCAATTTATCATGGCCAATCCATCTAACCTGCACATGTCTTTGGACTGTGGGAGTAAATCGGAGCACCCGGAGGAAACCCACGCAGAAACAGGGAGACCGTGCAGACTCTGCACAGACAGTGACCCAGCGGGGAATCGAACCTGGGACCTTGGCGCTATGAAGCCACAGTGCTATCCACTTGTGCTACCATGCTGCCCAACTTTGTGACACTCCCCAAATCCACCAAGGTTTCCCATGTCAATAAGCAGCCCACTGACAAAAACAACACTAGAAAAATCAAAAGAAACCAAAACCATTTCTCAAATTCAAGATCCCACAAATGGGGCAGAATTATAGAGGCAGAGCCTGGCTTGTCTCTCCATCCCAAAATCAACTGAGCTCAATCCAGATAAAGGGAGGTAAAGATGTACAAGAAAGCAGAGTCCATTGTCCATGTTGGTGTTTGCCTGAGCTGTGCATGAATGATCTTCCATGGTTCTTACATCACAACAGGTCCGACGTTACTTCAAAAAGTGCTTCGTGGCGGTCAAGGGCTTGGAGACGTCCAGATGGTCATGAAAAGCGGCAGCAAAATGCAACTGTTGCTTTCTTTAGAATTCCTAATTTCTCACAAGGAATATCAAAGGAAACACTCCAGGACATCAATCCATCATTGGCCGATGTTAAGGATAATTACGTGTGGTTGAGCCAATAAATATTGCCTTGACAGGAATCGAGATCTAAAATAAAAACGATGGAATAGATTTACATTTCGACCACCTTGGCACTAACACGGTGCAGTAAGTCATCCACCCTTTGCGGAACCCATCAGTTTATCATTCCATTAAGTAATGAAAATCAGGGAGATTCTATAAAAAGCAGACAATTTTGCACTGCCCAGATGGTGAATATAATCTTCTACCTCAATTAGTTTACTGTGAACACCATTTCCTTTATTTAAAGAAAATGCTTGGATTTATCGCACGTGATCCCAACCTCAGAAGACCCCGACCCTCTATACAATCAATTAGGGACCTTCAAGCGGCTATTGGATAGGTACATGGATTACGGTAGAATGATGGGGTGTAGATTAATTTGTTCTTAATCTAGGACAAATGTTCGGCACAACATCGTGGGCCGAAGGGCCTGTTCTGTGCTGTATTTTTCTATGTTCTATGTCCCCAGTACAGAAACAACTCAATGTCTCGTTACTTTAAATTTATTGTTACCACCCAGCTCCATTCTCAGCTATCCCAGCATACCCACCAAAGTTACAATGTCTCTCTTCCTCAGATTTCCCTCCAGCTCGCGTTTGGTTCTACAAATGGCTTCAACATCAGGTGCATCGCCAGTTTACTGGATACAGCCTCAGGCACATCGGATGCAGTGTACTTTCTACAGCATGGAGCTTATCTACTGGAAAAAGAATTGAAGGCAACACCAATCTCCGCTTCATCTGCACCATTATTGTGTAACAATACAACAGTTGCTTTTAGTTAGACAAGAGTTAGAATCTTTTAGTAGAGATAATAAATTGTCTATGAATTAAATAATCGCCCCTTGAGTGCAGCATGATACTTGGTTTGTGAAGAGATAATTGCCCTGAATTGCTGCTGCTGATCGCTATTCAGTGACACACCCCCCCCCCCATTGGACAAAATTTGGATGTAAGTATCAGGGGAGGTCATGTCCAGCCACACAGCTGGGAGACACAATAAAATAGCGCAGTCAAGGTTCATTACCAAGGTCAGAAATTAAGATCAGCCACTAAATGGAGTGTGGGTAGCACCCAGGGAACTGCGCCCCAACAAGGGAAAAATATTAACAGCCCATTTGACACTTAAAACAAAGATCTGTCAGTCAACCTTATTCACCCCTGGGATTCTGATGGGTTCATTAGGAGGACATGGTTGAATTAAAGCAATGAAACTCGCTGCAAGCTGTCTATTAAGGTTCAGATATTTACATCTTCTCAAGGATCCATACAGCTTCTATCAGAACTGGGGCTTTGATCAATAATTCAGATAAGCAGCCACAACAGACATGGACTATTCAATTTATCACCGTAACATGCTCTGACAGTTGCCAAATATATTCCAGGTTTCCGATTTTGTGAAAGTGGACAAGATTATCGCAAATTTAAATTTTCCTTGATCTGCTGTAGGAATACTAATGTAAACTGCCTTGAACACAGGCCGAATGATGTTTCCTCAATTCCTGACCATTGAATGTTTGTAGTATAGGAACAGAAACAGGCCATTCAACTCTGACAGCCTGTTTCATCATTCAATTAGTTCATGACTTACTTGTATCTCATCACCATTTACCTACTTTTACTCTGTCTGCTATAGCAGTGTTTATCAAACCTTTTTCCCCGGGATCCAGTTTTGGCAACTGGCCAACCTTCGCGACCCACGGCGGCCAAACTTCGCGTCCCACACAAAAGGGAAGCTTGCTTGGTCCTCGCAATCTCACTCCAATCAGGTTCACAGGAGGAGATGCAATGCGTATATCAGGTGCAGACTTCAGCCAGTTCATTTGTGCCGTCTTCATCTTTGCGGTGAACAGAAAATCCAACCTCACCCATGGGTTTTTAGCATGATTTTAATGTGCTGTCAAAGCTCAAGTGCAGCCATGTAGATTTGGAGTCAGATCTAAGTTAATAATAGACTCTGAGATCTCAACCTCAAAAGGAATTTTTCAACCACCACTTCTCTTTCAAACGCTGAAACATCTCTCATTTGCCAGTACTTCTCTGCACATAACACACATGGGTTTTGCATCATTATTTGCATAAACACAATTAACAAAACCATATCTCAAGAAATCAATTTTATGCTCCTTTGTTCAAGTTAAGTTTAATCTTTGTAGACTGTCAACCAGGGGCCCTGGAGCTCTGTCCAGAGATAACACTAGCACTACTCTGTCCTGCCCTGGATTCTCCTGCGCAGCTCTCTCTCTCTCTCTCTGGCAAATTCAGATGAGAGATCCTGGCCAATAGGTACTCTGCCTATTTGAGTCTCTGGCCGCCTCTTACTTAAGAAAATGATCCATCTTCACAGTCCTCTTGCATTGCTAGCTAGGAAATGGAAGCTCTTTTCCTGATTTGGCGCCAAAAGTACTTACATACAGGGCCCTTGATATCCATTATCTTTTTAAAAATATTTTTATTCATGACATTTTCCATTTTTACAATATATAACTTTACACAATTTTCATAATAAACAAACAACTCACCATCCCACCTTGTGCCCCATTATCTGTTTTGCAACTCCCCCTTTGCTGACAACTCCCAAGTTTTACTTTAATAAGTTCATGGCACCCAATTCATTTTATTTCTATTTAAGGGGCAATTTAGCATGGCCAATCCACCTTCTCTCCACATCTTTGGATTGTGAGGGTGAGACCCACAGGGAGAACGTGCAAACTCCACAGGGACAGTGACCCAGGGCCGGGATCTAACCCGGGTCTTCAGCACTGTGAGGCAGCAGTGCTAACCACTGCACCATTGTGCCGCCCAAAAGACAAAATCATTTAGGTATAATTAAGGAACAACAGAGGAGCTATCTCTCCACTTGGTGTACATGAAGTAAAGTAAGTAAAGTCACCATAGTCCCAGATAACCACTAGCTACTTTCCCCTTTGAGTGGGAGAGCTGGCTGGTGGTGATTTAAACCGAGAGTCACCGCACCTCAGGCGAGGAGCACGGTTGAGAAGGCGGGGCCTTCATGAATAACCTCAGCCGGTACAGGAATTGAACCGCACTATTGGCCTTGCTCTGCATCACAAACCAGCTGTCCAGCCAACTGAACTAATGAGATAAACAGCCTCTACCTCGAACAGAATCCCCTTCCGACACCCTAATGGCGTACTTCTTTTTCTCCAGATGCAGAAATTGTGAAGATATCCCGCACCCGCCATCGGCAGGTCCAGAGCCCGCCACCCTAGCAAAATCCTCCTCCAGGCTATCAAGAAGGCAAAGGCCAACACATCAGCCTTTCTCCCCTCCGGCACTCCCGGCTCATCTGCTACGCCAAATATCACCACCCACTGGCCTGGCACCACACTAACCTACCTTGAGCTGCATCAAGCTTAGCCCGGTGCAGGAGGAGGTGGAGTTAACTCTGTGCAGTGCCTAGATCCAGAGTCCTCTCCCTTTCTCCGAGCCCAATTCCTGTCCCCATTTTAGTCTGGTCTCGTCCAATGGAGTCCTAACCTGTTCCATAAGTCTCCTGTATATGTCACCGCACTTGTCAGCCTCTAACCAATCCAGCCCCACCAACGTGTCCAAGGGTGTGTGCGTGCGCCTTTGGAGCAACTCTTTCATCTCCTTGCAGAGAAAGTTAGGTAGCTGCAGATATCCGAGCACGTTCCGTTTCAGGAGTTGGGGCTTCTCAGTGAGTTTCCCCCAGGGTCACCAGTCTGTTGTCCACGTACATGCCCTAGACTGTCAGCATTCCTCAGACCCCTCCCCACATCCCAAAGATAGCGTCCATCCCTGCCGGTGCAAACTTGTGGTTATTGCAGGTGGGAGCCCCCATGGACATCCTGCTCATTTCAAAATAACGTCTTAACTGGTTCCACGTCCCAAGGTTGGCAACTACCACCGGGCTCCTGGAGTATGTCAGTATGTCTGTGTGCACGCGCACCGGGGGTGGAGGATATTAGCGTGCAGGGACAGGTCCCCGTGCAGGTGGCCTCCTCCTTTTGCCACCCCCTCACCCTCCCCACGTTGGCCACCCAGTGGTAGAACACAAGTTGTGATCGGGCCAGGCCCCTCCAGCGAGACTCTATGCTCTCTGCCCCTCATCGACACCCATCCACCAATCCATTGATCTAAGGGTGATAGCCAGTGGCTCAATTGCAAGTGCAAACAGGAGCGGGCATAGTGGGGACCCTTGCCTCGTTCCCCTGCGCAGCCAAAAGTATTCAGAGTTTGTGGTGTTTGCCCGTATGCTCCATAGGAGCGTTGTACAGGAGCTTCACCCATGTGGTGAATCCCTTTCCGAACCCAAACTCTTCAAGCACCTCCATGAGGTACCTCCATTCTACTCGATCAAAGGCTTTCTCAGCGTCCAGGGAGTTGGTCATTTCTGGTGTCCTCTCCATAGATAGGGCCATGATTACGTTCAGCAGGTATCTGATGTTCGGTGTTAGTTGTCTTCATTTCACATACCCCGTCTGATCTTTCGCAATCACATTTGGTAGGCAGCCCTACCGTTGCCTTGCCAGTCTTTCGCCAGGAGTTTTGTGTCAGTGTTTAGGACAGAGATGGGTCTGTATGACACACACTCTGTTGAGTCTTTGTTGTTCTTCGGGACCAATGAAGTGGAGGCCTGTGCCAGCGTGGGCGGCAGGGCCCCCTTCAACAGTGAGTCATTGAACATCTCCTGCAAGTGCAGGTCAGCACTGCTGAACATTTTTTATCAAGGTCTGTCGGGAACCCATTCAATCCCGGCGCTTTCCTGACTGCATGAAGTTGATGGACTCCACAATTTCACCCAGCACTAGGGGCTCTTCCAGCACCTGTCTTTTTGTCCTTCCCCACTGCCGGTATATCCAGCCTGAAGAAACTGTTCCATCTCTGTATAACCCTTTGTTAAAAACTTGTAATGGCCTTCTTGGTCTGATTAGGCTCCGTACCATCCTTCCGTTACTGTCCCTGATCTGAGCTATCTCTTTCGCAGCAGCCTGTTTTCTTAGCTGCTGTGCCAGCATGTGGTTGGCTTTGTTTCCATGTTTGCAAAAAGCCCCCTCCCATGCCTGGCAGAGCTGGTAGTCTGCCTTCCGTGTGGAGAGCAGGTCAAATTCCATCTGCCGCTTTTTCCTTTCCGCTGGCAGTTCCATGGTTGGGGCTGTGGAGTATTATCGATTCACCTCCAATATGGAGTCGATCAGCCACTGCTTGGTTTCCCTTTCCTTCCTGTCCCTCAGGGCCCTATAATTGATGATATCCCCCCTGATCACTGCCTTCAGTGCCTCCCAGAACGTGGAGGGCAAGACCTCCACATTCTGTTTGCAGGGTATATAATCGTTGATGGCTTGGGATATTTTAGTGTTGAATTCCTTATCAGTGAGGAGAGCTGCATCCTGATCCCTTCTCCAACCACACGTCGATGTAATGTGGCACACGGTTGGAGATTACAATGGCAGAGTATTCTGCCTTCGTTGCCCCTGGAAGCGCTCTCTTCCCTGCCACAAAAAAGTCTATCTGTGATTCCAACTGTCGCTTTCTTGATTAGCTCTGTGTCGTCCCAGTTCAGGGCACATGTATTTATCAAAATTACTGGAACCCCTTCCAGGATCCTGCTAACCATTACGTGTCTCCCGCACCCCCCCCCCCCCCCCCCCCCGCATCCATCCATAAGCCAAAGACCCTTCTTAACAAAGACAATCGGTTTGAATTCTCTACAGAGAACAGTTATAACTTTTAAATTATCAAGTAGTCTGGAGACATTCTTTAGCATGCAGAGAGAGATCAAATACACCTGCTTTGTTTGAATGCAGTTCCCAACTGAAAATGAAACTAAAACACCAAGAACAAAACAGCTTCCAGTTCAAAATGAAAGTAAAAGCCAGAAACAAAACTCAGCTCCACCCACACAATGACATCATTGCAGCTATTTGAAAAACACACTTTTCTTAAAGGTACACTCACATGACACACTGTTAAGTTCAGTCTAGCGCTTGGCCAGGTCCGCCCCAATGACCTGGTACATGCATCTGCAGATGCAGACCCTCCTAGTTGCACCCTCTCGCACTTTTCGCCCATCTCAGGATCTGTTCTTTCTCTTGTATTTTTGGAACTTCATAATTATCACTCGGCTCTGAGTCGCTGTCGAAGCGACCCATGGCCGCCATCCACCTCCGGGGGCTCGGCGAAGCCTTCTTTTTTAAAATAAATTTAGAGTACCCAATTCATTTTTTCAATTAAGGGGCAATTTATCGTGGTCAATCCACCTAATCTGCACATCTTTGGGTTGTGGGACGAAACCCACACAAACACGGGGAGAATGCGCAAACTCCACACGAACAGTGACCCAGTGCCAGAATCGAACCTGGGACCATGGCGCTGTGAGGCAGCAGTGCTCTTTTTAAATGTATTTTATTACAAACATGTATCAGAACAGGTTACAGCGAATAAACGTTCCGGGAAACATACTTCCCAGCAATCAACTATACAGTCTATACACATTTTTCCCCTTTTCACCCCCCCCCCCTTTCCGCGACGAACAGCCCCTCAAACACAATCACAAGCATCACCGGATTTCCTCAAACCCCCCTGAAAAGCCCCTTAACTCATGCTTTATCTTCCCTAACCGCAGGAAGTCGTACAGGTCACCCAACCAAACTGCTACCCCGGTGGCGATGCTGACAACCACTCCAGCAAAATTCACCGCCGTGCAATCAGAGAGGCAACGGCCACGACATCGGCCTTCCTCCTCTCCATGAGCTCTGGCTTCTCTGAAACCCCAAATATCGCCACCAAAGGGTCCTGATCCACCTCCTCCTCCACTATTGTGATGCAGCAGTGCTGACCACTCAGCCACCGTGCTGCCGCGACATGAGATCATTAGTGCCTACCTAAACTGGACAAATGGGGGACTGGGGGTGGGTCATTTTTAAATCTCTCCTTGGAAGGGCATTCATCATCACTCCCTCAGTAGTGCACTGGAATATCAGTTTGGATAATGGACTCGAGCCATATGCAACTTATAGCCACTTGACACGAAAGCAAAAGTACTATCATTAAAGATACTAAAACAATGAAGGCAAGAGATGATTATAAACCTGTGCAAATTGGAGACGGATCGGAGAAATTGATGTGGAGCTCAAAATAATCATTTGCACCACTTGGGAGAATTAAATTCTGTTCATTGTAGACCACATTTTCTGCTTGCCGATATATCCATACGTGACAGAGAACAGTAACAGAGAACAGTTCCCACTATATTTATTTTGGGGAATATTGCCCGAGCGTGGAGTATTGGCCAAGGCAAGAACTCTGAAACACAACTGTAATCGTGGCTGTTGTGGGATTAGATTTTGGGCACGATTCCACCGAAAACCTTCCAAGTGTCAGTTTAGGAGAGTTTGGCGGGGCGCTTCCCGACGGATTTTGGGTGAGATCCAGATCGATATTCACCCGCACTTAGCCCTTTTTCTCCGGCCTTGGAGAGTTTCTCCCGTTTATCCCACACTTGGGCGAAACTGTGGTTAGCACTGCTGCCTCACACACCAGAGACCCAGGTTCGATTCCAACCTCAGGTAACTGCACATTCTTCTCGTGTCTGCGTGGCTTTCCTCCGGGTCCTCCAGTTTCCTCCTAAAGACCAAAGATATGCAGGTTAGGCGGATTGGAAGAATCCGGCACCTGGAAGAAACCCACGCAAACAGGGGAGAACATGCAAACTCCACACAGTCACCCAAGGCAGGATTCAAACCAGTGCTCCTGGTGCTGTGAGGCTGCAGTGCTAACCACTGTGCCACCATGCCGCCCATCGTTCCGAAGTTTTTAAATTAGTTCATGGGATGTGCATGTAGCTGGCGAGACCAGCCCATCCCTAAATGCCCTTGAGATGGTGATGGTGAGCTGCCTGCTTGAACCGCTGCAGTCCATGGGGTGTAGGTACACCCACAATGTGGGTGGGAATAGCAACTGCACTTCAAAAATTACTTAATTGTATGTGAAACACTGTAAGACAATGCTTTAATTGCACCTACGGCTCCAAAAAGCCGAGCTGTCTTGCAAACCAGGATTTTTTAAAAACACTATTGCAGCAGTCATTCACATACTAACCCAGGCCTTTAACCCTTACTGCACCAAATGCATCACAATATATCTGAAATCCCTGGATTCGGCACGTATATGAATCCTCTTCTTCACATCAAAGTCATCAGGGGTGCCAAGAGAGAATATCAGATCAAGTTAGAGTCACAGACTAGCGTCACAGACACTCGTGTTCAGCAGCACACCCCTCCTCGATTAACTCGACGCATTCTATGCTCGGTTCAAGCAGGAAACCATCAAACTGCTGCCAACTGTCCCAGAAACACACCCATACCCACCATCACAGATTCCGAAGTCAGATCGGTCTTCTTGAAAGTAAATCCTCGGAAGGCGACGGGTCCAGACGGGGTCCCTGGTCATGCACTCAGATCATGTGCGGACCAGTTGTCAGACGTGTTCACCGACATCTTCAATCTCTCCCTGCTCCTTTCGGAGGTCCCCACCTGCTTCAAGAAGACCACCATCATACTGGTGTCAAAAAAGAACCAGGCAACGTGCCTCAACAACGTGCCATGACATCGATCATAATGAAGTGCTTCGAGAGGTTGGTCAGGCGGCACATCAACTCCATACTCCCAGAATGCCTAGATCCACTGTAATTCGCATTCCGCCACAAGTGGTCCACGGCAGACGCCATCTCCCTGGCCCTACACTCATCCCTGGAGCATCTCGATAACAAGGGCTCCGACATCAAACTCCTATTTATTGTCTAGAGCTCCGCCTGCAACACCATAATCCCAGCCAAGCTCATATCAAAGCTCCAAAACCTAGAATTTGGCTCCTCCCTCTGCAACTGGATCCTCGACTTCCTGATCCATAGACCACTGAGTAAGGATAAACAACAACACCTCCTCCACGACAGACTCCACGACAGACTTCAATACTGGGGCCCCGCAAGGCTGCATATTTATCTCCCTACCATACTTCTTATAGACACATGACTGTGTGGCAAAATTTGGTTCCAACTCCATCTACAGTGTTTGCTGACGACACGACCGTAGTGGGCCGGATCTCGAATAATGACGAGTCAGAATACAGGAGGGAGATCGAGAACCTAGTGGGGTGGTGTAACAACAATAACAATCTCTCCCTCAATATCAGCAAAACTAACGTGTTGGTCATTGACTTCAGGAAGCAAAGTATTGTACCTCACCCTGTCAGCATCAACGGGGCCGAGGTGGAGGTGGTTGACAGCTTCAAATTCCTAGGTGTGCACATCACCAACAAGCTGTCCTGGTCCCCCACGTCGACATGACAACCAAAAAGGACAACAGCGCCTATACTTTCTCAGGAACAAAGGAAATTCGGCATTGACTCTTACCAACTTTTACAGATGCATCATAAAAAGCATCCTATCTGGCTGCATCACAGCCTGGTATGGCAACTGCTCGACCCAAAACCGGAAGAAACTAAAAAGAGTCGTGAACACCGCCTAGTCCATCACACAAACCCACTCTCATCCATTAACTCTGTCTATACCTCCCGCTGCCTTGGGAAAGCAGGCAGCATAATAAAAGACCCCTCCTTATACACCCTTCCAACTTCTTCCATCGGGCAGGAGATACAAAAGTCTGAGAACACGCACTAATAGATTCAAAAACAACTTCTTCCCCGCTGTTCCCAGACTCCGAAAAGACCCTCTGATGGACTGATCTGATTCTCTTCACACATCTTCTCTACAAAGTAGTACTACACTCCTGTATGCTTTCCCTTAGTGTTGGGTGCGGTTACTGGGTAATGGGGATAGGGTGAAGGTGTGTGCTTGGGTAGGGTGCTCTTTCAAAGAGCCGGTGCAGACTTCATGGGCCATATGGCCTCCTTCTGCACTGTAAATTCTATGACCCGATGGCTGTGTCTATGTATTTACATTGTGTATTTTATATTTGTCCTATGTACGCAGAACAGTACTTTTCACTGTACCTCGGTACACATGACAATCAACAAATCCAAATCAGGTAATTTCATTCTTGCCGCTTCCAGATGACAAGAAGGAGCCACATTCAGCTCTGGAACACAAACTACGTCATCATTCACTTTTGGACAAAGGTACAGCTAGCAAAATCATTCATTTCAAACAGGAACACTGTGAAATGTAAGTAATATGTTGCAAGAATGTGGTAGTTTATGAATGATTATCACAGTTTCCTATCCTCCCACCTAATACTTGGTAACAAAAGCATAATTGTTCAAATATCCTGCTGACAACTTTCTCTTTAAAAGATTCTCTGACATCTGTGGGACCCACAGAGGAGGAGGAGGAGGCAGCAGTTTCAGTAATTGAAACAATATAACAATCAGATTAAAAGGGAACAAAGATCAAGCATTTTGCCTATGCTGTATTAATATTAAATTCATTCCTGGCCATGCACACTGTCAAAACTGCTAACTCACTGCTAACATTTTCTGCATGTTTGAGAGAATATAGATTGTAGTCTGAAGCACCAGTAACATGCATCAGCGATAGCAAGGACAATTAAATATGTTAATTTCTGTTGAGAGCAGGGCTATTAGTGTCACTTTACCCAGCAACAGTCTTAATAGCGCTCTGGAGGAGGTTTCTTTTCCCATAATCACTGGTTGGCCAAAGTCATTGGAATAGGTCAATGGAACTCTCACAGATCAAGCCTTTCAATTCAAAATCCCATGTGATTGGTGCTCAGGTGGTCAGATAGGGAAGGACTTTTGACGGTCAGCTCAGACTTTAGTTTCCGATTATTGACTTCTATTTGGCTGCCTGCACTCAGCTTTGTCAATCTGAGGCCACCAGGGCTAAGATTGTAATCAGACAGCCCATCTCACTGCAGAGGTAACTCTAGCTTCAAGTTTCATGGGTCAACATTATGTTGAGAATCCCTAAGAGCTTTTATTGCTTCGGCACGAAGGAGAAAAATAAAGTTTCTAAAAAGAGTAAATATTTAAAATGAGCACTTCTCAGTTACAGGCAATTACCTTTAAGTGCAGTCTTTGTTGTTTTGTGGGTAAATACAGCAGCAAATTGTCCCTCAAACAAACAAGTGATCAGTTAATCTGGAAACCAAGATTTACAGGACCAATGGATGGCATTCAGCCTATGTGCTGGCTGAAAAAAACAATCCAGTCCAATTTCATCTTCAAGCTCTTCCTGTAGGTTACTGAAATCCTCTCGCTATGAAGGCCAACATACCATGTGCCTTCTTTACTGCCTGCTGTACCTGCGCGCTAACATTCAGCGATTGATGGATGAGAATACCAAGATCATGCTGAGTATAACCTCTCTCAATTTACACTCATTCAAATAATAATCTACCTTCCTATTTTTGCCACCGAAGTGGATAACCTTGCATTTATCCACATTCCACTGCATCTGCCAAGCATATGCCCACTCACTCACCCTATCCAAATCCTGCTGAAGCATCTCTGCATCCTCCTCAGAGCTCACCCTCCCACCCAACTTTGTTTCATCTACAAATATGGAGATTTAGTTCCCTTGTCCAAATCATTAATATACATTCCAAACAGTTGGGGTCCCAGCACAGATCCCTGCAGGATCCCACTTGTCACTGCCTGCCAATCAGAAAAAGACCTATTTATTCCAAATGTTTGCTTCCTTTCTGCTAACCAGTTTCTATCCATCTCAAGACAATAACCTCAAGCGCTTTAACTTTACATATTAACCTGCTATGTGAGACCTTGTCGAAAGCCTTCTGAAAGTCTAAATAAACCACATCCACCAATTCCCCTTGGTCAACGCTAACAGTTACATCCTAATGCTAGTAGATTAGTCAAAGCATGATTTTCCTTTCATAAATCCATTCTGACTTTGTCTGATTACACCGCTGCTTTCGCAAAGCTGTCCTATGAAATCATTGATAATGGACTCCAGCAACTTCCCAACTACGGACATTAGGCTCATTCCCATTGGTCAAGAGTTCCCTGTTAACTCTCTACCGCCCTTTTTGAATAGTGGGGTTACATTCGTGACCCTCCAACTGGAGGAACCATTCTAGAGTCTAAAGAATTTTGGAAAATGACCACCAATGGATCCAATATTTTTTGGGCCATTTCCTGATGTACGCTGAGATGAAGATCATCAGGCCCTGGAGATTTGTCTGCCTTCAATCAAATTAATTTCCCTAAAACCATTTCTTTACTAATACTAATTTCCTTCAGATTCTCACTAAAACTTGTGTTTCGCAGAACTTCTGATACATTATTCATGCCTTCCTTTGTGAAGTCCGAAGCACAGTACAAATTTAGTTCCTCAGCCATTTCTTTGTTCCCTGTTATGAATTCCCCTGTTTCTGACTGTGAGGGGCATACATTATTTTTTATCGTCTTTTTCTCTTTAGAAACCTTTAGTCAGTTTTTATGTTCCCCGCTAGTTTACTTTCAAATTGTATTTCCCCCTTCTTAATCAATCCCTTGGTCTGCCTTTGCTGAATTTTTGCAATCCTCAGGTGTATTGATTTTTTTTTAAACAAACAATTTTATTGAGGTAGTTTTTCGGCATTGTAAACAATTACAGACATCAACAAAAAGAAAGCAAAAAAGGCAAAAATGTGCAAACATCCATGTACATTCAATACTTCAATCGTAACATACTGCACAAGCAAGCTCCTCTCCCATTGGCACTACCCGCCAATTTATCTCTCCTACTCTACTCTACCCCCCTCCCCCCTCCCCCCCTGCTGACGCTCAATCTCCCGCAAAGAAGTCAATGAATAGTTGCCACCTTCGGGCGATCCCCTGGACAGATCCCCTCAAGGCAAACTTAATTTTTTCCATCCCCAGAAAACTCGACATGTCCGAAAGCCACAACTCAGTCTTCGGGGGCTTTGAGTCCCTCCATGCCAATAATATTCGTCGCCGGGCTATCAGGGAAGCACAGGCCAAAACATTGGCCTCTTTCTCACCCTGGACTCCCGGGTCCTCCGAAACCCCAAAAATTGCCACCCCTGGACCCATCGCCACCCTTGTTTTTACTTGTGCAGCCTGCCCCAGTCCCACGCCACCTGGATCCCCAAGTACCGAAAATTTTCCTCAACCAGCCTAAATGGTAGCCTTCTCAATCTGTTCTCCTGGCCCCTTGCCTGCACTACAAACATTTCACTCTTCACCATATTTAATTTGTACCCTGAGAACTGGCCGAACTTCCTCAATGTTTCCAGTATACATCCCATCCCGGCCAATGGGTCCGTCACGTACAGGAGCAGGTCGTCCGCATAAAGAGAAACCCTGTGTTCCACCCCGCCCCATACCATCCTCTTCCATCCCTTTGCGGCTCTCAGCGCAATCGCCAGCGGCTCTATGGCCAGCGCAAACAGCAGCGGGGGAGAGCGGACAGCCCTGTCTGGTCCCGCGGTATAGTCTAAAATACTCTGACACTTCTCTGTTTGTCCTGACGCTGGCCTTTGGGGCCTGATATAATAGCTTGATCCAATTCACCAGTCCCTCCCCGAACCCAAACCGTCCGAGCACCTCCCATAGATAGCCCCACACCACCCGGTCGAAGGCCTTCTCGGCATCCATCGCCACCACTACCTCCACCTCCTTGCCCGTCGGGGGTATCATTATCACATTGAGTAATCTTCTCAAGTTGGCCGACAGCTGCCTGCCTTTCACGAACCCAGTTTGGTCCTCCCCAATCACCTCCGGTACGCAGTCCTCAATTCGAATTGCCAGTACCTTTGCCAGGAGCTTGGCATCTATATTGATCAGGGAGATTGGCCCGCACGCTTCCGGGTCCTTACCCCACTTCGATATCAGTGATATAGTAGCTTGTGACATCGGCGGCGGCAGGATCCCTCTGTCCCTTGCCTCATTAAAAACCCTCGCCAAGACCGGACCCACTAACTCAGAGAACGTCTTATAAAACTCTACTGGGTATCCATCCGGCCACGGGGCTTTCCCTGACTGCATGGCCTTTAGGCCCCCCAATACCTCTTCCACTCTAATCAGGGCCCCCAGCTCATCCCCCCCCCCATTATTAGCCTACGAGAGTCCAGGTCCAGGATATTCCCCAGCACTCTTTTAATAAAGTCCACGTCGTCCCAGTTCGGGGCATATATATTCACCAGCATCATTCTTCTCCCCTCAAGTATGCCCCTAACCATCAGGTATCTGCCCCCCCTGTCCGCGGCTATACCCTCCGCCTCAAATTGCACCAGCTTGTTGATCATGATTGCCACACCCCTGGACTTCGACTCCAAGTCCGAGTGGAAGACCTGGCTAAACCAGCCCTTCCTTAACCTAGTCTGGTCAGTTACTTTCAGATGTGTCTCCTGCAACATAATTATGTCCACCCTCAGAGCCTGCAAATGCGCGAACACCCGTGCCCTCTTAACTGACCCATTCAGTCCTCTGACATTCCAGGTGATCAGCCTGGTTGTGGGGCACAACCCACCCATTCCAACGCCGATCAGCCATAGCCTTTCTTGGGCCGGCCCCCGGCCCGTGCGTCACGCCATTCTTGGCCCGCCTCTTGGCTGCCTCCACCCTCAACCTCCTTCCTACTTCAAATCCCTCCCACATCAGCAGAACAACCCCCCACCAGCAACATCCCCCAGTAACCCCACCCACCCCCGCCACCCATTGGCTGTATTCTCTCCCCCCCCCCCCCCCCCCCCCCCCACCACCTGACTCCCTTGATTAGCGAATCTGCTAGCCCGGTGACTCCTCACTCCGGCGCCCCCCTGTCTCATTCCCATTGTTTCCACACGTACTCATCCCCACTCCCCGGCGCCCCATCCCCCTCTCCAACCCGCTGGAGCAAACTCACTGGCACAGGAAGACATGAACATCAGTAAAACAAAAACCCCCCAACCCACGTCCTTAACCCCCCTCGCTGACTGGCCACTCTTAGTTACAATACCGGCTCCAGTGCATTCAGCAAGCCCCGCAAAAATTAAAAATCCACACGAAAAGGAAAAAACAGAAAAAAGAGGAAGGAGAACAAAAAATAACCCAAAGAAAAAACCAGTAACCAAAAACAAAGGGAAGAGTCCCAAATGTCCCGCTTGGCACCTTTAACTCAGCAAACCGTTGAACAGCGGTCCAGGCACATTCGGCGTCCCTTCATACGATGGTTCTCGGGTCCTAATTCGCGCCCGTGGGACCTCTTTCGGGACCAGCCCCTGATCCCTCGCAAAGTCCATTGCTTCTTCAGGCTCGGAGAAGTAGTGGTGTTGACCCTGATGCGTGACCCAAAGATGGGCCGGGAACAGCAGACCAAACTTCACGTGCTTCTTGAACAGCACCTCCTTGACTTGTTTAAAGGCTGCTTGCCGCCGAGCCACCTCCTGGCTTAGGTCCTGGTATATACAGAGAACACTGTTGTTCCACGTGCTGCTCCTGGCGCTCTTCACCCACCGCAGCACTCTGCTACAAACGCTGCGGCATCAGCTCCCTCAGCCCCCTCCGGGAGGCCGATGATCCTCAGATTATTCCTGCGGGCTCTATTCTCCAACTCCTCCACTCTGTCCAGCAATCTTCTTTGCCGCTCCTTCAGCCCGTCGATTTCTAATGCCGCAATCGTCTGCGCATCCGCCTGCTCGTCCACCGCCTCTCCCAGCTCCTTAACTTTTACATCTTGAGAATCCAGCCTCTGATTCAGCTGATCCACTGCCTTCTGAAGTGGGTCCAAGTTGTCCCGCTTCAGCGACTCAACACTGATCTTCATCACCTGGAGCATGTTATCCAGTGCCTGCTGGATTGCTGAGTCCGAGGTCCGTGTGTCCGCCATCTTATGTTCAAGGTCAGCTTCCTCTGCTCCTTGCCTCTGTCCCATTCTCTCTCTCTTCCTCTGCTTCCTGGACTCCCGCAGTTCCATGTACTGCAGCCCGCTCTCCTGCACTTCCGCGGCCGCCTTTTTGCTGCTCTTCAGTCCCGCTATCGCGGGGAATCAACCCCGAAAGCCCCGCCGGAGTGAGAGCACGCCGAATGTGCGGCTCACTCCATCATCGCCGCTACCGGAAGTCCAGGTGTATTGATTTTTGTTGCTAATTTGTATGCCTCTTCTTTGTATCTAATACTATCTCTAATTTCCCTTATGAACCATAGTTTGGCCACTGTTCCCATTCTACTCTCGCACCAAATAGGAACACTTTTTTTTTGTTTTATAAATTTAGAGTCCCCAATTCTTTGCCCACTCAGCCAGCCTGTCCAAGTCACCCTGCAGCCTCTTTGCATCCTCCTTACAGTACGCACTGCCTCCCAGCTTAGTGTCATCTGCAAATTTGGAGATATTGCATGCAATTCCTTGGTCCAAATCATTACTGTATATTGTGAACAGCTGGGGTCCTAGCACTGAACCATGCGGTACCCCACTAATCACTCCCTGCCACTCTGAAAAGGACCGTTTATTCCCACTCTGCTTAATCCGGTAGTGAGAGTTCCTAAACTTCAGTCCGGATGCAAATATCAGTTGAACACCAGATGACTTCAATGATTCTTTTATTCACCGCGGGGCTGCACCAGAGTAACTCTTAAGTTACAGCAAGTGAAAAGCAATTTCTTTTATTTACAGTTAATTATATACTGGTACAAAACCCTTCAAACCCCTCCTCCATACATTTACCCCTTTGTCGCACAAATCACACAGTTAATACATTAGTCATATACCGCAGCATTTTTATCTTTAGAAGGAGGAACCCATTCCCCCAGCTGCATCTTATTATTACAAACTGTTGCTGCCAGGAATGGATTTTTAGCGATAGCGACCGCACTAAGCCGAGTGCAAAAGCAGGAGCGATTCATCTCAGAAGTTATAAGAACATAAGAACTTGGAGCAGGAGTAGGCCATCTGGCCCCTCGAGCCTGCTCCGCCATTCAATGAGATCATGGCTGATCTTTTGTGGACTCAGCTCCACTTTCCGGCCCGAACACCATAACCCTTAATCCCTTTATTCTTCAAAGAAATATCTATCTTTACCTTAAAAACATTTAATGAAGGAGCCTCAACTGCTTCACTGGGCAAGGAATTCAATAGATTCACAACCCTTTGGGTGAAGAAGTTCCTCCTAAACTCAGTCCTAAATCTACTTCCCCTTATTTTGAGGCTATGTCCCCTAGTTCTGCTTTCACCCGCCAGTGGAAACAACCTGCCCGCATCTATCCTATCTATCCCTTCATAATTTTTAATGTTTCTATAAGATCCCCCCTCATCCTTCTAAATTCCAACGAGTACAGTCCCAGTCTACTCAACCTCTCCTCGTAATCCAACCCCTTCAGCTCTGGGATTAACCTAGTGAATCTCCTCTGCACACCCTCCAGTGCCAGTACATCCTTTCTCAAGTAAGGAGACCAAAACTGAACACAATACTCCAGGTGTGGCCTCACTAACACCTTATACAATTGCAACATAACCTCCCTAGTCTTAAACTCCAACCCTCTAGCAATGAAGGACAAAATTCCATTTGGCTTCTTAATCACCTGTTGCACCTGTAAACCAACTTTCTGTGACTCGTGCACTAGCACACCCAGGTCTCTCTGCACAGCAGCATGCTTTAATATTTTATCGTTTAAATAATAATCCCGTTTGCTGTTATTCCTACCAAAATGGATAACCTCACATTTGTCAACATTGTATTCCATCTGCCAGACCCTAGCCCATTCACTTAACCTATCCAAATCCCTCTGCAGACTTCCAGTATCCTCTGCACTTTTCACTTTACCACTCATATTAGTGTCATCTGCAAACTTGGACACATTGCCCTTGGTCCCCAACTCCAAATCATCTATGTAAATTGTGAACAATTGTGGGCCCAACACGGATCCCTGAGGGACACCACTAGCTACTGATTGCCAACCAGAGAAACACCCATTAATCCCCACTCTTTGCTTTCTATTAATTAACCAATCCTCTATCCATGCTACTACTTTACCCTTAATGCCATGCATCTTTATCTTATGCAGCAACCTTTTGTGTGGCACCTTGTCAAAGGCTTTCTGGAAATCCTGATATACCACATCCATTGGCTCCCCGTTATCTACTGCACTGGTAATGTCCTCAAAAAATTCCACTAAATTAGTTAGGCACGACCTGCCCATTATGAACCCATGCTGTGTCTGCCCAATGGGACAATTTCTATCCAGATGCCTCACTATTTCTTCCTTGATGATAGATTCCAGCATCTTCCCTACTACCGAAGTTAAGCTCACTGGCCTATAATTTCCTGCTCTCTGCCTACCTCCTTTTTTAAACAGTGGTGTCACGTTTGCTAATTTCCAATCCACCGGGACCACCCCAGAGTCTAGTGAATTTTGGTAAATTATCACTAGTGCATCTGCAATTTCCCTGGTCATCTCTTTTAGCACTCTGGGATGCATTCCATCAGGGCCAGGAGACTTGTCTATCTTTAGCCCCATTAGCTTGCCCATCACTACTTCCTTAGTGATAACAATCCTCTCTAGGTCCTCACCTGTCATTGCCTCATTTCTATCAGTCACTGGCATGTTATTTGTGTCTTCCACTGCAAAGACCGACCCAAAAAACCTGTTCAGTTCCTCAGCCATTTCCTCATCTCCCATTATTAAAACTCCCTTCTCGTCCTCTAAAGGACAAATATTTACCGTAGCCACTCTTTTTTGTTTTATATATTTGTAAAAACTTTTACTGTCTGTTTTTATATTCTGAGCAAGTTTACTCTCATACTCTATCTTACTCTTCTTTATAGCTTTTTTAGTAGCTTTCTGTTGCCCCCTAAAGATTTCCCAGTCCTCTAGTCTCCCATCAATCTTTGCCACTTTGTATGCTTTTCCATTCAATTTGATACTCTCCTTTATTTCCTTAGATATCCACGGTCGATTTTCCCTCTTTCTACCGTCCTTCCTTTTTGTTGGTATAAACCTTTGCTGAGCACTGTGAAAAATCGCTTGGAAGGTTCTCCACTGTTCCTCAACTATTCCACCATAAAGTCTTTGCTCCCAGTCTACCTTAGCTAGTTCTTCTCTCATCCCATTGTAATCTCCTTTGTTTAAACACAAAACACTAGTATTTGATTTTACCTTCTCACCCTCCATCCGTATTTTAAATTCCACCATATTGTGATCACTCCTTCCGAGAGGATCCCTAACTATGAGATCATGAATCAATCCTGTCTCATTACACAGGACAAGATCTAGGACCCCTTGTTCCCTCATAGGTTCCATTACATGCTGTTCTGGGAAACTATCGCGGATACATTCTATAAACTCTTCCTCAAGGTTGCCTTGACCGACCTGGTTAAACCAATCGACATGTAGATTAAAATCCCCCATGATAACTGCTGTACCATTTCTACATGCATCAGTTATTTCTTTGTTTATTGCCTGCCCCACCATAACGTTAGTATTTGGTGACCGATAGACTACTCCTATCAGTGACTTTTTCGCCTTACTATTCCTGATTTCCACCCAAATGGATTCAACCTTATCCTCCATAGCACCGATGTCATCCCTTACTATTGCCCAGATGTCATCCTTAAATAACAGAGCTACACCACCTCCCTTACCATCCACTCTGTCCTTCTGAATAGTTTGATACCCTCGGATATTTAACTCCCAGTCGTGACCATCCTTTAACCATGTTTCAGTAATGGCCACTAAATCATAGTCATTCACGATGATTTGCGCCATCAACTCATTTACTTTATTCCGAATACTACAAGCATTCAGGTAAAGTACACTTATGTTGGTTTTTTTACTTCTGTTTTGAATCTTAACATCTCCAGTTTTATTCCTTTTAGTATTACTGGGCCTTTTCACTGAGCTCCCTTCAGTCACTGTACCTTGTACTGTCGCCCTTTTTGATTTTTGAGTCACTCCACACAAAACCTTGACATTCCATTTCCCATCAAGCTCTGATTCTATCTTGAGCTAAACTCTCATTAGCACAGTGGTTAGCACATTTGTTTCACAGCTCCAGAGTCCCAGGTTCAATACCCAGCTTGGGTCACTGTATGTGCGGAGTCTGCATGTTCTTCCCGTGTATACGTGGGTTTCCTCTGGGTACTCCGGTTTCCTCCCACAGTCCAGAGATGTGCAGGTTAGGTGGATTGACCATTGTAAATTGCCCTTAGTGTCCAAAAAGGTTAGGTGGGGTTACTGGGATCAAGGGGATAGGGTGAGGTGTGGGGCTCAAGTAGGGCCATTGCAGACTCGATGGGCCGAATGGCCTCCTTCTGCATTGTAAATTCTATGATTCCTGTCTGCCAACCAGTTTATCCATGTCAATACATTACCCCAATACCATGAGCTTTTATTTTTCTCGCTGATCACTTGTGTGGGAATTTGTCACAAGCCTGTTGAAAGTCCAGATACACAATATCCAGTGGTTCACCCTTGTCCACTCTACTGTTCGCTTGCGGATATGGGGGAAGGGGGAGTGTATTTTGGACTGTCCCTTATTTTGTTGATAGTGAGGATGAGTGAAGCCGTGGCAGGGTGATGGGTGGATGGTTGGTGGGGAGTTGGGGAGTTGGGTTTGTTAAGTCCTCACTGAGATTGCAGATCCACCAGTTAGAGCTAATCGTATTGAGTTTTTATTTAGCTTTTGGTTATTTTTGGAATCCATGCCCATCTCCGTCGATGACCCGGGCAGATTATATATCCTGTGAAAATAGGGTTCCTTCTGACTGTTCTTTGAGGTCGGTGTTCTTTGGAAATTAGTAGTGGCGCACACCAAGGTGGGTTCAGCAAATCTTTGATTGAACTCGGCCAACTTGGGAGTTTTTTCCTTCAGAGCTTTTTCTTCTTCTTTTCACCCTGGTGAGCAGTGTGCTATTCAGTGGGAAGGTAGGTTAAAAATATGCAGGGCCAGTTGGGGTGTGCTGGGGGTCTTGGGGGAGCCGATTTGTGTGCGTCAGAGGGTGCCAGGCTTGGACATGTCCAGTACTATTGTTAGTATCCTGTTGTCTTCCTGGAACTTGGGATGTTCCTTCTCGAAGGCAATTATTAGGGACAGCCTTAGAGGACTCTTCTGTGCACAGGGCTTTGGGCTGAGTCCTGCAGTTTAGTTGATATCCTGTTGCCTACGCTTGTGGTCGGTATACTTCTTATTTAATGGAGCAGTTTTTGTTCCCTTTTTTTTCATGAACAAGGAAATATGGAGCCATAATTGGGTCCGGATCCTTTGTTATCCACTCTCGGTAGTTCTCTATCTCTTTTGCTAGGAGGTGATGACAGCATTGATCATAACCAGAATAGCTGCTGGTCCTCGCTGAAGGAATGTATGGAGTGATGTTGGTTCTGCACTGGATCTGAGAGTGAGGTAGTGGTGCATTTTCTGATTAATGTAACTCCTCTTATATAACAACTAGGATTGTTGCAAATTTTCTTTGTGTTTTTTTATTGGTGGGGATAATGAATCCATGATTGGATCCTGCGGGTGGTACAGACAGGGTATGGTATCTGGGAGAAGGAGGTGGTGGTGTGTCATTGGTGCTGGAGTTGAGGGTTGTATATTGGTGCACAGCCTGAACATGACACTAAATATTTATGCTGAACTCTGGTGGTAATTACAAGCAAGTGCTATGTGGGAAGGTGTACACAATTTTACCATGCTTTTATGGTTTTACCTGGTTTCTCCCATTTTCTCTGGTGGGGTGTTTAGAGGTATCAAGTTATGTCTAATGATTGTATTGAGCCAGCTGTACTGCTGTTCTCCTGCTCCCCTCTCTGTAATCATGTATGTTCAGCCGTTACTTTTTCTGGTAGGATTGGACCATTCCTGTGGTTTTGTTGCATCATTTGTTAAAATGTAAAACTTCGACAAATGGGGCTTGAACCCACAACATTTTGGCTTCACAATATTTCAATGAGGGGCATAATGCAGGCTGTGCAGCTGAATAAGATAGAAGTACTTTAACATTGGCATGAAACAATATTTTTTCTGAAGGAAGTGACTGACTCTTTTTGGTAACAGTTCAAATGTGCAACTCATTGCTGACCCGACTCATTGGAGCGCAGTTAGGAACTGGAAACCTTGCTCGTTTTCCCTATCCCTAGCCCAGAAGGCCAACTGCGGTGCATTTTAAAATCAGTTAAATAAGCAAAGATCAGGGCTTGGTCCTAGGACCATCTGCACTACAGAAGATTTTTACCCTTACTTTTCCATCTCCATTACTAAACACGGATTCCCAGGCATGAGATGGCAAATGTCTGCCAGCTCCACACGATCTGGTTAAGTCAAATAGCAGCCTTTGGGGTGTCTGCTCTGATTTTCCCTCTCACCCTGTGGAGTGCTGGTATTGCTGAGAACCGGCATAAGGCAATAGACAACAGAACATTGGGGCAGCAGGGTAGCATGGTGGTTAGCATAAATGCTTCACAGCTCCAGGGTCCCAGGTTCGATTCCCGGCTGGGTCACTGTCTGTGTGGAGTCTGCACGTCCTCCCCCTGTGTGCGTGGGTTTCCTCCGGGTGCTCCGGTTTCCTCCCACAGTCCAAAGATGTGCGGGTTAGGTGGATTGGCCATGCTAAATTGCCCGTAGTGTCCTAATGAAAGTAAGGTTAATGGGGATGTTGTTGTGTTACGGGTATAGGGTGGATACGTGGGTTTGAGTAGGGTGATCATGGCTCGGCACAACATTGAGGGCCGAAGGGCCTGTTCTGTGCTGTACTGTTCTATGTTCTATTACAGCGCAGTACAGGCCCTTCGGCCCTCGATGTTGCACCGACCTGTGAAACCAATCTAAAGCACATCTACACTATTCCATTATCATCCATATGTTTATCCAATGACCATTTAAATGCCCTTAAAGTTGGCGAGTCCACTACTGTTGCAGGCAGGGCATTCCACGCCCATACTACTCTCTGAGTAAAGAACCTACCTCTGACATCTGTCCTATATCTAGCTCCCCTCAATTTAAAGCTATGCCCCCTCATGTTAGCCATCACCATCCGAGGAAAAGGGCTCTCACTGTCCACCCTATCTAATCCTCTAATCATCTTGTATGCCTCTATGAAGTCACCTCAACCTTCTTCTCTCTAACGAAAACAGCCTCCAGTCCCTCAGCCTTTCCTCAGAAGATCTTCCCTCCATACCTGGTAAATCTCCTCTGTACCCTTTCCAATGCTTCCACATCCTTTCTATAATGCGGCGACCAGAACTGCACGCAATACTCCAAAGGCAAGCTAAGTAACATAAACAAAATGAAGCTCGGATATGAAATGCAAGGGGAGTGTGGCACTGCATAAATGTGGAAGCTAGTACTTTACTTAAGTGGGTAAAAAGAAAAGATAATTAAAGAGGCATCATGAATTGTTAATTGGAAGGGCAGCACAGTGGCACAGTGGTTAGCACTTCTGCCTCACAGTACCGAGGACCTGAGTTTCAATCCCAGCCCTGGGTCACTGTCCATGTGGAGTTTGCACATTCTCCTAGTGTCTGTGTGGGTTTCGCCCCCACAACCCAAAGATGTGCAGGCTAGCTGGATTGACCACACTAAATTGCCCCTTAATTGGAAAAAAGTAATGAATTGGGTACTCTAAATTTAAAAAAAAGATATAGATCATCCACAATGCACGATGCTTGGGAACATCTTCCGAGTTCCACTCAACATCCAATCCAAGTTGGCGATGGAGCGTGGCGACTCTGTGAGCTCTCTCCCCCAGATCCTCTTCCTACATCTCTTATAACCGTACTAACCTTTTAAATTTCAACTCTTTCACTAATATTAACTCTAGCCTTTCTCTTTTATTTTTAACTTGCATCGTGTATTTATTGTATGTCCTATTTTTTCACGCATGGAACGATTTGCCTGGACTGTACGCAGAACAATACCTTTCACTGTACCTCTGTACACATGACTTATCTAAATTGACATCCTGACTTGGAATTATATCGCTGTTCCTTCACTATCACTGGGTCAAAATCCTGGAACCCCCTCTCTAACAGCACTGTGGGTGTTCCTACAGCACCTGGACAGCAATGGTTCAAGGTGGATCCTTCTCAAGAACAATTAGGGATGGGTAGCAAAAATACTGGCCTAACCAATGATGGCCACATCCTGTGAAAAGGATGAAACAAAATCTAGTTGAATGGCAGAACAGGCTCTTGGGGTTGATGAGTCTATTCCTGTTGCTATGTTCCTCGGCTCCGCAGTCCTCATTCATATTTTCGGCCCCATACTGCTCAACAATTCCTGGGCTGGGACAAGGTAAAGGAAGGAGATCTGCTGCAGTACCTGCTCCTCCACCCCAGCTTGTAAAGAATATGTGATGTCAGATTAGGGCAGCATCAGGTTTGATCATTATGCCTCACACGCTCAGTTGATCTGTCCCCACACAGTCTGCAGAAAAACATTTTATAATAGCTTGTTGGGACAGTGACATCGGCTCCTGAATAATATCCCAACACAGGTCATCACCTTCAGGAGAGAAGAGAAAGCGGAAATCAGAAAGATACGCTAGTTAAGTTCCTTCCAGTGCTATTGATTTTGACTATTTTTGTTAAGCTGAAAACGTTGATGGCATGTAGGAACAGGCAGCGGAGATACAAAGAATGAAAGACAGCTAACTGATCAGTAAAGGGCACAGCTTCGAACTCGGGTTGGTCAATGAGTGAGATTATTCAAACCTTACAGTGAAACAGAAGTTAAGAAGCTCTTCCTGCTCAGTTTAACCACGAGACATAGAATATAGAACATTACAGCGCAGTATGGGCCCTTCGGCCCTCGATGTTGCGCCGACCTGTGAAACCATCTGAAGCCTATCTGACCTACACTATTCCATTTTCATCCACATGGCTATCCAGTGACCACTTAAATGCCTTTAAAGTTGGCGAGTCTACTACTGGTGCAGGCAGGGCATTCCACACTCCTACTGCTCTCTGAGTAAAGAAACTGCCTCTGACATCTGTCCTATATCTACCACCCCTCAATTTAAAGCTATGTCCCCTCGTGTTGGTCATCACCATCCGAGGAAAGAGACTCTCACTGTCCACCCTATCTAACCCTCTGACTATCTTATATGTCTCTATTAAGTCACCTCTCAGCCTTCTCCTCTCTAACGAAAACAACCTCAAGTCCCTGAGCCTTTCCTCGTAAGACCTTCCCTCCATACCAGGCAACATCCTAGTAAATTTCCTCTGAACCCTTTTCAAAGCTTCCACATCCTTCTTATAATGTGGTGACCAGAACTGCACGCAGTACTCCAGGAGCGGCCGCACCAGAGTTATGTACAGCTGCAGCATGACCTTGTGGCTCCGAAACTCAATCCCCCTACTGATAAAGGCTAGCACACCATATGCCTTCTTAACAGCCCTATTAACCTGGGTGGCAACTTTCAGGGATTTATGTACCTGGATGCCGAGATCTCTCTGTTCATCTACACTACCAAGAATCCTGCCATTAGCCCAGTACTCTGCATTCCTGTTACTCCTTCCAAAGTGAACCACCTCACACTTTTCCGCATTAAACTCCATCTGCCACCTCTCAGCCCAGCTCTGCAGCTTATCTATGTCCCTCTGTATCCTATAACATCCTTCAGCACTATCCACAATTCCACCGACCTTCGTGTCATCTGCAAATTTACTAACCCATCCTTCTACACCCTCTTCCGGGTCATTTATAAAAATGACAAACAGCAGTGGCCCCAAAACAGATCCTTGCAGTACACCACTAGTAACTGAACTCCAGGATGAACATTTGCCATCAACCACCACCCTCTGTCTTCTTTCAGCTAGCCAATTACTGATCCAAACCGCAAAATCACCTTCAATCCCATACTTCCTTATTTTCTGCAATAGCCTACCGTGGGGAACCTTATCAAACGCCTTACTGAAATCCATATACACCACATCAACCGCTTTACCCTCATCCACCTGTTTGGTCACCTTCTCAAAAAACTCAATAAGTTTTGTGAGGCATGACCTACCCTTCACAAAACCATGCTGACTATCGCTAATCAACTTGTTCTTTTCAAGATGATTATAAACCCTATCTCTTATAACCTTTTCCAACATTTTACCCACAACCGAAGTAAGGCTCACAGGTCTAAAATTACCAGGGTTGTCTCTACTCCCCTTCTTGAACAAGGGGACAACATTTGCTATCCTCCAGTCTTCCGGCACTATTCCTGTCGACAAAGACGACATAAAGATCAAGGACAAAGGCTCTGCAATCTCCTCCTTGGCTTCCCAGAGAATCCTAGGATAAATCCCATCTGGCCCAGGGGACTTATCTATTTTCCCATTTTCCAAAATTGCTAACACCTCCTCCTTGTGAACCTCAATTCCATCTAGCCTGGTCGACTGAACCTGAGTATTCTCCTCGACAACATTGTCTTTCTCCAGTGTAAACACTGACGAAAAATATCCATTTAACGCTTCCCCTATCTCCTCTGATTCCACACACAACTTTCCACTACTATCCTTGATTGGCCCTAATCTTACTCTAGTCATTCTTTTGTTCCTGATATACCTATAGAAAGCCTTAGGGTTTTCCTTGATCCTATCCGCCAACGTCTTTTCATGTCCTCTCCTCGCTCTTCTTAACTCTCCCTTTAGGTCCTTCCTGGCTAACTTGTAACTCTCAAGTGCCCTAACTGAGCCTTCATGTCTCATCCTAACATAAGCCTTCTTCTTCCTCTTGACAAGTGCTTCAACTTCCTTAGTAAACCACGATTCCCTTGCTCGACAGCTTCCTCCCTGCCTGACAGGTACATACTTATCAAGGACAGGCAGTAGCTGTTCCTTGAAAAAGCTCCACATTTCGATTGTACCCATCCCCTGCAGTTTCCTTCCCCATCCTATACATCCTAAATCTTGCCGAATAGCATCATAATTGCCTTTCCCCCAGCTATAATTCTTGCCTTGCGGTATATACCTATCCCTGCCCATTGCTAAAGTAAACATAACCGAGTTGTGATCACTATCACCAAAGTGCTCACCTACATCTAAATCTAACACCTGGCCGGGTTCATTACCCAGTACCAAATCCAATGTGGCCTCGCCCCTTGTTGGCCTGTCTACATACTGTGTCAGAAAGCCCTCCTGCACACACTGCACAAAAACTGACCCATCTATAGTACTCGAACTATATTCTCAAGACATATTCTGCAGTATCATAAAACACATAACAAAATAGGTTCAATTTCAAACTGCTTATTAAATTTGTATTTAAGGGGACACTGATGCATCCCAGTAACTCTGGTAAAAGCTGCACTATGTGACCAAACCAGAATAGGAAAATCGCAGGTTCAAACCCTATTGGTAAATCTCAACCAAGGCAGTGATAGGTGACACACGGGGGATACACAGAACACCTGAAGATTTCTGGCTCACAGGGACAAAGAAAATTGGAGAAGTAGGCCATTCAGCCCCTCCAGCCTGCTCCGCTATTCAGCTGACCTTCCACATCAACGCAACCTTTCCACATTATCCCCATAGATCTCACTATCTTTAATATCTGGGAATTTATCAATCTCCATCTTGAAAACTAAGCCTCCACAGTCCTTTGGGATAGAGAATTCCAAAGATTCATCAACCTCTGGGTGAATAAATTTCCCCTCATCTCAATCTTAAATGGCTTACTTATAAATTTGAAACTGAGTCCCTAGTTCTAAACCACCCAGTAACAGGAAACATCCTTCCTGCATCTACCCTGTTGATCCCTGGAAGAATTTTGTATGTTTTAATAAGGTCACCTCTCATTCTTTTAAACCTCAGAGAATACAGGCCCAGTCTCCTCAGTCTCTCCTCATGACAATCCTGCCATCGCAGGAATCAGTCTGGTGAACCTTCATTTCATTCTCCCTATGATAAGTATACCCTTCCTGAGATAAGGAGATCAAAGCTGTACAGAATACTCCATGTGTGGTCTCGCCAAGGCGCTATACAATAGCAGAAAAACTTCTTTGTTGCTGTACTCCAATCCTCTTCTAAATAAAGGCCACAATGCCATTTGCCTTCCTAATTGCTTGCTGCGCCTGTATGTTAGCTTTCAGTGACTTATGAACAAGGGCACCAAATCCCTTTGAACGTCTACACTTCCCAATCTCTCCCCATTTAAGAAACACTGCATTTGTTTTTCCACATTATATTCCATTTGCCTGCTACATATATAGATACATAGAAGATAGGAGCAGGAGGAGGCCTTTTGGCCCTTTGAGTCTGCTCCGCCATTTATCACAATCATGGCTGATCATCCAACTCAATAGCCTAATCTTGCTTTCTCCCCATAACCTTTGATCCCATTCGCCCCAAGTGCTATATCCAGCCGCCTCTTGAATATATTCAATGTTTTAGGATCAACTACTTCCTGTGGTAATTAATTCCACAGGCTCACCACTCTTTGGGTGAAATGTCTCCTCATCTCGGTCTGAAATAGTTTACCCTGAATCCTCAGACTGTGATCCTGGTTCTGGACATACCCACCATTGGGAACACTTTCCCTGCATCTACCCCGTCTAGTCCTGTAAGAATTTTCTACGTCTCTATGAGACTCCCCCCTCATTTTTCTGAACTCCAGCGAGAACAATCCTAACCTAGTCAATCTCTCCTCATATGACAGTCCCACCATCCCTGGAATCACTCTGGTAAACCTTAGTTGCACTCCCTCGAGAGCAAGAACATCTTTCCTCAGAAAAGGTGCCTAAAACTGCACACAATATTCTAGGTGTGGCCTCATCATGGCCCTGTTTAATTGCAGCAACACATCCCTGCTTCTGTTCTCAAAATTCTCACAATGAAGGCCAACTTACCATTATCCTTCTTTACCGCCTGCTGGACCTGCATGTTTATGTTCAGCGACTGCTGTACGAGGACACCCAGGTCCCACTGTACACTCCCCTCTCCCAATTTACAACTGTTTAGGTAGTAATCTGCCTTCCTGTTTTTGCTTCCAAAGTGAATGACCTCACACTTATCCAAATCATACTGCAAGTCCCATTGATTTGCCCACTCGTGCAACCTGTCCAGATCATGCTGTAGGATCACTACATTCTTGTCACAGTTCACACTCCCACCCAACTTGGTATCATCTGGAAACTTTGAGATGTTACATTTTGTTCCCTCATCCAAATCATTCATATCTATTGTGAATAGCTAGGGTCCCAGCACCGATCCCTGTGGCACCCCACATAGTTACTGCCTGCCAATTTTAAACGGACTCATTAATTTCTACTCTTTGTTTTATCTCTGCCAACCAGTTGTCTATCCACCTCAATACACTTCCCCCAATCCCACTTATTCTGTCTAAATTCCGTTGAAGTCTTTTTGCATCCTCTTCACAACTCACATTCTCACCTAGCTTTGTGTCACCCACAAACTTGGAAATATTACGTTTGGTTCCCACATCCAAATCATTGACATAGATTGTGAATAGCTGGGACCCAGGCACTGATCCCTCCAGTCACTGTCTACCAACCTGAGAATATTTATTTTCTGTCCATTCACCTCTTCAAAAACATTACCTACATATTACCCACAATCCCATTTAATTTTACACACTAACCTCCTCTGTGGGACATTAACGGCAGCTTTCCGAAAATCCAAATACATCACATCCACTGGTTCTCCCTTATCTATTATGTTAATTACACTCTCAAAATGCTCAAACAAGTTTGTCAAACACAACTTCCCTTTCATAAATCCATGTTGATTCTGTCCAATCGTACCGTTATTTTCTAAATGTCCAGTTATCATATCCTTCATAATAAATTTTGACATTTTCCCCCAAACGACGTCAGGCTAACAGGTCTACAGTTCCCATTTTCTCTCTCCCTCCTTTATTAAATAGTGAGGTTACATCTGCTACCTTCTGATCTGCAGGAACCGTTTCAGAATATATTAAAATTTGGAAGATGACTACCAATGCATCCAATATCTCTACAGCCACTTATTTTAATATCTTTGGATGTAGATAATCAGGTCCAGGGGATTTATCAACTTTCAGGTCCATTAATATTTACAGTATTACTTTTTTTTTAAATCTAATTTATATCAATTCCATTCTTATTCGTCTCTTGGCACTCTAGTATTCCTGAGATATGTTCTGTATCTTCCTCCATGAAGACAAACACAGATTATTTGTCCAGTTTTTTGTTCATTCCTTGTTTCCCATGATAAATTCTCCTGTCTCTGCCTATGATGGCCTCACATTTTTCTTTGTCACTCTTCTCCGTTTTATAAAGTCTTTATAGAAGCTTTATAAAATGCTTTTATAGTCTGTTTTTATGTTTCTTGCCACTGCACTTTGATATTCTATTTCCTCTTTCTTTATTAGTTTCTTGGTTTTACTTTGCTGAATTCTACTAAGCTCCCAATCCTCAAGCATACCATACTTTTGGCAACTTTAGAAGCCTCTCCTTCTTTTAATATAATATAATCTTTAATATCACTTATAAACCATAGTTGGATCACCTTTGCTGCTGGAATTCTGTGCCTATAAGGAATACAAATCTGTTGCAAACCATGTATGAATTCTTTAAATGCTAGCCACTGCAAGTCTACCATCCTATCTTTTAATGTTGTTTTACAATCTACCTCAGCCAACTTGCTCCTCAGTCCTTCGTGGTTTGCTCGGTTTACATTTTAGACCATCCTTTCAGTTTGAACTACATCATTTTCAAATTGTCGGTTATCGTAAAAACTCTGGTTCACTAACGTCCCTTCAGGAAAGGAAATCTGTATTCCTTACTTGATCTGGCCTACATGTGACTCCAGACCCACAGCAATGTGGTTGACTCTTAAATGCATTCAGGATGGGCAGTAAATGCTGGCCCAGCCAGTGGCGCCCACATCTCATGAACAATTTTTTTTTTTTAAAACAGTATTGATGTAGGCCATGGTATAAATCAGAAAATTAGAGGTGCATGAACCACGGGTAATACAGTAATCATGGAGGATTCAATCTACATTTAGAGTGGGTAAACCTAATTTGCACTAAATTAGTGGAGGATGAATTGTTTGAATGTATACAAGATGGTTTGGTAGAACAGTATGTTGTGGAACCAACCAGAGATTGGGCTACTTTAGATTTTGTGTCGTGCAATGATAAATGGTTTATTAGTACCTGTAGGGAAGAGTGACTTTAAAATGATGTAATTTTATATTAAAATTTCACCATCTGCCATGGTGGGATACGAAGCCAGGTCCCCACAGCATGATTCTGGAGCGCTGGATTATTAGTCCAGTGACAATACCATTGCGCCACTGCCTCCTCATGGTGGCCTATAAAAACTTCTTCCAATGTTTGTTGCTCCTTGCATCACTCCACCCAAATTGATTCTATAGCTTGATTTTCCAATCTAAAATATTTTCTCATTAAATGTACTGATCTCACACTTCAATAACGGCACTATCCCACCTTTTCTTTTTTGCCTCCTCCTCCTAAATGTCGAATACCCTTGAACATTCAGTTCCCAGCCTTCATCACCCCGAGACTACTCCTGATCCCGGGAAATGTGTTCCTGTGTGGATACTATACAAGTTCAGGTTAGGGTTCTGCTGTGGTACCCTCTGCAGTGGACTCGTCAATTAGCACTTACCATCTAGGCTCAGACATGCCCAAGGCAAAACCCCAATAACTAAACAGCTCCATTAGAAAAGAATGGCAGAACAGGACTGTCGGCAAGACTTGCTAGTTAAGCTCATCACCAACTGTGTACATGGTCAGATAACAGGATTGGATTTGTTTATTGTCACGTGTACCGAGGTACCGTGAAAAGTATTTTTCTGCGAGCAGCTCAGCAGATCATTAAGTACATGGGAAGAAAAGGGAAGAAAAGAAAATACATAATAGGGCAACACAAGGTATACAATGTAACTACATAAGCACCGGCACCAGATGAAGCATACAGGGTGTAGTTAGTGTTAATGAGGCCAGTCAATAAGAGGGTCATTTAGGAGTCTGGTAACAGAGGGGAAGAAGCTGTTTTTGAGTCTGTTCGTGCGTGTTCTCAGACTTCTGTATCTCCTGCCCGATGGAAGAGTGAGTATACCGGGTGGGAGGGGTCTTTAATTATGCTGCCCGCTTTTCCCAGGCAGCGGGAGGTGTAGATGGACTCAATAGATGGGAGGCAGGTTTGTGTGATGGACTGGGCAGTGTTCACGACTCTGTAGTTTCTTGCGGTCCTGGGCCGAGCAGTTGCCATACCAGGCTGTGATGCAGCCAGATAGGATGCTTTCTATGGTGCATCTGTAAAAGTTGGTACGGGTTAATGTGGACATGCTGAATTTCCTTAGTTTCCTGAGAAAGTATAGGCGCTGTTGGGCTTTCTTGGCGGTAGCGTCAACGTGGGTGGACCAGGACAGATTTTTGGAGATGTGCACCCCTAGGAATTTGAAACTGCTAACCATCTCCACCTGGGCCCCGTTGATGCTGAAGGGCTGTGTACAGTACTTTGCTTCCTGAAGTCAATGACCAGCTCTTTAGTTTTCCTGGCATTGAGAGAGAGAGATTGGTGTCGCTGCACCACTCCACTAGGTTCTCTATCTCCCTCCTGTATTCTGACTTGGATAGGTGCAGGACTTTCCCCTCTGTACTCTTGAACCCTCAGCCCAATCAATAGACCCACACAGCCTCGGGTTTAGATCAACAGCTGATTCAATACACAGTACTGATCAAAACAGGATACCCTAACTCTGGCAACAAGGAGTTGCTGTGGAACAACTGACTATGCCGCAGAGTGGGAGGATAAAGTGTCTGTGCTCATTTGCTTATACATGCCAAATAGTACCCCCATTACAGGCTAGGTTGGATTCACCCCTTTTGTCACATGATGTGAGGCACCTGATAATAAAAATTAAGCAAGAAAGTTCGGCTTTTCAACTTGGGCAGGGAGTATCTGAGAGGCAACCTTCAGCGATAAGATACAGCAAACAATTAGGAGAAAGTAATATCGCTTTAAATTTCAGGAGCAGAACAAGGGACACAGGTACAAACTAGAACAAGATAATTTTAGGTGTGACGTCAGAAAATTCTTCTCGAAACAAAATGACAACAGGTGGAACAGTTTCCCCAGATAAGACAGAAGCAAGAAAAAAGCAGGAACAAGAAAAATGTAGATGCTGCTGTGCAATGTCTGTGAGTGGAAGAATTCATATGAACCCTCCTGATCTGTGATTGGCTTGCAAATAAGAAAGGAGATTAGAAGTAATATTTCAGCTGTAGATTTATTCATGTGTATTCATTAATTAGAGATGTTACTGATACCTACAAGTGAACATATAATAATAAATTGCTGAGTCATAGCTCAAACGAAATGCCAACTATCTTTCAGCGTTGAGTGCGGGCAGTCACGTTAGTGAGATCTTCAAGCAGTAATTCCACCCAGAGATCCCAATGTATTTACATATTCACAGTGGCCCAATTGTTCAATTTTAAAGGAAGCTGACAAAAGCCACAACCCTGAAGTGCTGGAAATACACAAGCTGGCCAGCATCATTCAGTAAAAATGATCAGTTGCCTCAGTCAGAGGAAACACCATCACAACTGACTTTCTTTCACTTGTTTTAATATTACGTATGTGCAGTATTCCAGGTATCTAGTAGTTATAGATGAAAAACCAAGGCATATCAATTCATTTCACATATATTTGCTTCTAAAACAATAGTACAACACTGTTATACAGTGACAGACCAGTCCCCACCAGTACTGTACCCCAGTGTTATACAGTGACAGACCTGTCCCCACCCGTACTGTACCCCAGTGTTATACAGTGACAGACCTGTCCCCACCAGTACTGTACCCTAGTGTTACACAGTGACAGACTTGTCCCACCAGTGCTGTACCCCAGTGTTACACAGTGACAGACTTGTCCCACTAGTACTGTACCCCAGTGTTATACAATGACAGACCGGTGGGTTTCCTCCTGGTGCTCCAGTTTCACACTGTCCAAAGATGTGCAAGTTAGGTGGATTGGCCATGCTAAATTGTCCCTTAGTGTCCAAAAAAGGTTGGGCGGGGTTACTGGGATTGGGTGAAGGTGTGGACTTAAGTAGGGTGCTCTTTCCAAGGGCCGGTGCAGACTCGATAGACCAAATGGCCTCCTTCTGTAATGTAAATTCTATGGTTCTGTGGTACTGTCCCCCAGTGTTATACAGTGACAGACCTGTCCTCACCAGTACTGTACCCCAATGTTATACAGTGACAGACCTGTCCTCACCAGTACTGTCCCCCAGTGTTATACAGTGACAGACCTGTCCCTACCAGTGCTGAACCCCAGTGTTATACAGTGACAGACCTGTCCCCAACAGTACTGTACCCCAGTGTTATACAGTGACAGACCTGTCCTCACCAGTACTGTCCCCCAGTGTTATACAGTGACAGACCTGTCCCTACCAGTGCTGAACCCCAGTGTTATACAGTGACAGACCTGTCCCCAACAGTACTGTACCCCAGTGTTATACAGTGACAGACCTGTCCTCACCAGTATTATACCCCAGTGTTATACAGTGACAGACCTGTCCTCACCAGTATTATACCCCAGTGTTATACAGTGACAGACCTGTCCCCACCAGTGCTGAACCCCAGTGTTATAGTGGTAGACCTGCACCCACCAATAGTGTCAAACAGTGTCAGGCCTGCCCCTACTAGTACTGCACTCCAGCATTTTACAGCGAAAGACCTGTATTCATCAATGCCATCTCCCAGTTTTAAATAATGACAGTTCTGTACTGCAGTGCTATATAGTGACTGCCCAGTACCCAGAAGGCGGACCTGTAATGATAATTTCAAATCGGCTCTTGCATTGTGATTCCTGTGGCTGAGCTGAATTCATTTTGTCCTGTATTTTCTCGGAATGTCATTCAGAAATTCAAATGCCCAGGTTTTGGTCTACCTGCGATAAAAATTCACTGATGCGAATCCCATTGCATGCAGCACACCGGATTATTATATCATGATTGACAAGTTCGAGCAAAACTGGCATAGGAAAGAAAAGTAAATAATTTCAAATTTATCCAAACGTTCTGTTGTGATAAATTTGCATTGTGTGCACAGGGGGGCTAATGTAGCTTCAATATAGAGAGCTGCAATATTAAATGGTGGGTGCTGAACAAGTGCAGGCTCTAGTTAAGGATAAGACCCACTGGACCAGCACAGGCCTATTTCTAAATGCCACGGTTGTCATTCCTGGTCAGTTCTTTCCACCAAAGGCATCCAAGTTAATTTTATTGATAGCTGCACACCCTTTTGCTCATCCATAATATATATGTATATCTAATCAATATCCTGACTTCAAGCATTCTAACTTTGATTCTTCTTTTAAAAAGGGTCATACCAAATTCGAGTTTTTTAAAAAACAATTGTGGAGGGAGTTGCACAAAGTCCAAATTCATAACTTGCATTCCATCTTATATTTAGAGAGTTATGATTTTCAGAAGTACAGAACTAGCTATGGAGTGTCAAAATTCAAGTAATACTGTACTTTGGAAACAAACTCATGCAAGTATACACAGCACATTACACAGGGCAGAAAATCAAACCTTTGTTTTTGAAGATTAGTCTCATTTTAACTGAAAAGATTTGGTTCCTCAGCCCCCATCATTTTCCTTCCTCTCCGGGATATGCTGGTTTATTAAATTCAGCTCCATAAGCAACAGCGCCACTGGGCCTTATTTCAGCTGAACATTCTTCACTTGTGAAATGAGACAGCAAGTGCCAGCAGCAAGTTCCATCATACAAGGCAGTACAATTGAACCTGATCCTGTCTTCACCTGACACCCGAGAACACAGAAGTCATTGCAAAGACAGACTTGGAAACCCTGGCTGAATCTTTCTCCCTGCCAGCCAAGAGGCATGTGGAAGCAACTCCACTGCACACAAGATCAATTATAATTCAGCACTAATTTTTTTTGGGGGGTTGCAGTCAAACCTGGCACCTTCCTGGTTTCTATAGCTTTGTGAGCTATTGTACATTATGAGGCACCATGGAGTTTCTTTGTATTTGGTCAAAACTGGATGGTGGGAACTGTTTCCCAGTTTAAAATACCTTCATTATACAGATAAGCTTATGGAACTGGCTTTGAGCAGCACAGACTGGGTGATTTGATGCTGGTTTATGAAATAATGCACAGATTTTAAAAACTGAGTAGGTTATGGGGTACAGTACTGAGAGATGACCAGATTTCCCACTTACAAGTTACACAAGGACAGAACACTAGTTTGGATAGTCAGCAGTTCTTCTCCCTGAGAATACTGTACTTTGGGGCAGGTTCCTGACTCCTGCATGAACAGTGATTCACTGTAACCGTTCAAAAGATAGAGAACGGGGACTGTTTCTGGCTCATCTTGTATGAGGAAAACACGCTGTATTAAGGTCAGGGTCAATGTGGTTTCCTGGATTAGATTCACTGGTCTAGAGACTGTGGAGAGGAATTCTTCCATAAGTGACCATGAATTTTCAGCTTACATAGAAACATACACAGAAAATAGGAGCACGTGAAGGCTATTTTGCCCTTCGAGCCTGCTCCACCATTCATTATGATTATGAACCCCTATCCCTTGATCCATTTAGCCCGAAGAGCTATCTAATTCCTTTGAAATCACACAATGTTTTGCCCTCAACTACTTTCTGTGAACAGATTCACCACTCTCTGGGTGAAGACATTTCTCCTCAGAACCACAGAAAATACAGTGCAGAAGAGGCCCTTCGTCCCATCGAGTCTGCACTGAAACATGAAAAATACCTGACCTGCCTAATCCCATTTGCCAGCAGTTGGCCCATAGCCTCACCTCATTCCTAAAAGGTTTACCTCTTCACCTCAAACTATGACTCCTAGTTTTGGCTGCCCTCACCATCGAGAACATTTTTTCTGAATCTACTCCTGTTAGAATCTTATGTTTCTACGAGATTCCCTCTCACTCTTCTAAACTCCAACGAATATAATTCTAAACATCTTCGTCTGTCCTCATATGACCATCTCACCATCCCAATCAGGCTGGTAAACCTTTAGCTGCACTCCCTCCATAGCAAGAACACCTTGCCTCAGATAAATCAACAAGACTGCACACTCGCCTAGTGCGGAGCGGCATGGTAGCACAAGTGGTTGGCGCTGTGGCTTCGCGGCGCCGGGGTCCTAGGTTCGATTCCCTGCTGGGTCACTGTCTGTGCGGAGTCTGTATGTTCTCCCCATGTCTGCGTGGGTTTCCTCTGGGTGCTCTAGTTTCCTCGCACAGTCCAAAGACGTGCAGGTTAGGTGGATTGGCCATGGTAAAATTGCCCTGAGTGACCAAAAAAGGTTAGGAGTTATTGGGTTCCGAGGATAGGATGGAAGTGAGGGCTTAAGTGGGTTGGTACAGACCAGATGGGCCAAATGGCCTCCTTCTGCACTGTATGTTGTATGTTCTAATACTCCAGGTGTGGCCTCACCAACGCCCTATACAATTGCAGTGAAACATCCCTACTCCTATACTCAACTTCTTTCACTATGAAGGCCAACATACCATTTGTCTTCTTTACTGCCTTCTGGACTTGCACGCTTACTTTCAGCGACTGATGCACAAGGACACCCAGGTCTCACTGAGTATCCACCTCTCTCAATTTACACCCATTCAATCTGCCTTCGTATATTTGCTATGAAAGTGGTTCCTGAAGCTTGTGGTAAAATCTGAACTGATTCATTAATATTCTTTAGGAAAGGAAACCTAATCAGGCCTAAGGTTGATTTCAGTCCCATACCAATGTCAGCAAACTGAAATCCCCAATTAAGCTGCTACAAAGGATAAAACTAGATAGGCCATTAGACACTGAAAACCAGCTTAAGTCAACATTGCAAAATACTCCTCACTAACATCTGGGGATTGGGTGCCAAAGTTTGAGTTAAGCGACAACCTAGCTCTCATATTCACAACATTGTATCCATTATCAAGTATCAGACTTGTCCATCTGAATTATGGTATATCCATTGTTAGGACAGACTTACCGGAGATGGAAGCATAGTGGAATACTGTCGGGTGGCAATGGCACTCAGAATCCTCAACATTGACTTCACGGGAGTTTTGGAATCAATGACAATACAAGATGGTTCAGTTGGTCTATTCCGGTCTGACACTTTCAAGACTATGCTTTTAAGCACAAATTCTTCCATTTGCGCTCCTCACACAAGAAGCCATTTCATGCCAGGTTTCCCAACATCAACAAAACTTACACCCAGACTTAAGAGCACATATTCTACACCCAGACGTAAGAGCACATATTCTACACCCAGACGTAAGAGCACATATTCTACACCCAGACTTAAGAGCACATATTCTAAGGACTTTCTTAACAAGTGCATTTTCTTCCTATAGAAGCCTCAACTGTACAGCCTGGATATAATCCTTAGACCTAACTGGCATATCAAAAGAACAAGTTTCAAAAGGAAGCATTGTCAAATTGACGAATGGACAATTTTAGAAATATTGGCTTCTAAACGTTGGGACAAGGGTTAAAAGCCTGGAGTTATAGTGTGTTTGACTACAGTGGTTTATGTTTTTTAAAATAATTTAATTTTGCTTCTGGGGAAACAGCAGGCCAAATTGACCAGAATAATGTGGTTTGACTGGGGATGCCCCTGGGGAGTTCATGTGCTTTTTCAGCCTGCAGAGATCATTTGTTTTTCAGTTTGGGGGGGGATGAGGTCATTGCAGGGTGGAGCTCAGGAATGCAGAGAGGTAGTTTGGTTTTAGAGAAGCTTTAGGAGAGACGGAATCCACACTTCTCTCTTGGGAGAAAGAGGAGCTGAATTCTTTCTTTTTTTGTTTTTATTTTTTTTTATAAATTTAGATTACCCAATTATTTTTTCCAATTAAGGGGCAATTTAGCGTGGCCAATCCACCTACTCTGCACATTTTTGGGTTGTGGGGGCGAAACCCACGCAGACACGGGGAGAATGTGCAAACTCCACACGGACAGTGACCCAGAGCCGGGATCGAACCTGGGACCTCAGCGCCGTGAGGCGGTTGTGCTAACCACTAGGCCACCGTGCTGCCCCGAGGAGCTGAATTCTGATCTGCCTGACCCGGAATCCACAATTCTCTTGCAGTAGGATATTTATAAAAAATAACATGTAAAGCAAAGCAGTCCCATCTGGGGACCATGAAGAAGCAGGTGAACCAACTTTTTGAAGATATTCAGCCAGAGTCTGAAGGGGATCTAACAGGAGCCAAACCTGTTTTATAAAGCAAGCATTACTCTGTGCTGTGCTAATTTTAAGGTAAATTGAGAACTGTAGGTTTAATTTCTTGTTTAATGGGAAATTGAGTACGAGTGTTAAGGGGTAATTGTAAGCTGTTATTTTCAGGTGTGAAGGGTTAGAAATACCAACGCCCTATTTTTTCATACAATCACTCCTGGAGTGAATCATTCTTCCTGCAGAGTCTTAAAAATGAATTAAAAGATTGGGGTTTTGGCCCAATATGCTAGCCACTGTTGGGGTCTGGTCTGGGACCGTAATAGACACCACCTTACAGGAACTGTATAAAAGCGATAAATATGGTTACGTATAGATTTATTGTGATTCTACCAGGGATCTGAAAGGTTCTAGTTAAAGAGTTAATTAGTTGGAGGACTTTTATTATTACAGTAGAGAATTTAATGGATGGCCTGACACAGACATACAGATTATTAGATACAAGTAAGTTCTTTCCACTTGTCAATGGGACATTAAAGTGAGGGCATAATTTTAAGATAATTACAAAACAATTAAAGTGAAGGACACTCATGTGGAACTGTTCAAATAACCTACATATTAAAAGTTAGCTGAAAAACCCCGGATGCAAAGAAAGTAACACTGAATTTGACATCTGTAAATTATACCATGCTGCGTTTTTGTGTTTTACCTTGCCTGTTCCCTAAATAACCTCACATGTCTCAGCTGACATGAAAAATGCATGCTTGGGAAGATCCCACTGAGCTGACTGTCCCTGCAAAACTGCATCCCAGTAAGACACCACCTTCAAGATGTGAGAGGAACAGGAAGAAAATGCAGCATACAATAAATGCACAGCACACGGAGCTCCTCATAACATGGGATCTGATCAGAGAGAGGTGATTTCTAAATTGAATCTGACGCGCACAGGATGAGAACTTGGTGACAAGTGTTATGTACAATTGAGCTTCAGGTGAAAAGCTGCTGCGCAAAATAGCTCTTTCCTTTTTAATTCCAAGTGCATTCCTTCCTCTGCTGCCCTATTTCTTACACAGTGGATAAGAATAATAAAAAGCAGCTGAAATCAATGCTCTTTTCTTTCCACATTCCTCAGGCTTCTGAAACCCTTTGTCGCCTAATCATTACGTTCCAATTCATCTCATCATTATGTGAGGATGCCTGCAGATGGTGTGCACATATTTGCAGGGTCAGGTTATGATGTGATCGACCCATGGTCAAATAGTACTGACAGAAACTTACCATCCACACTCAAAGGCTAGCCATCGAGTGGGATGTTGAAAGGCAGGCCATGAAGCTGAACCACAATCTTAATCAACATCTAACTTTAAGGACGAGGGTGTAAAGAGCAAGAGAAAGGGGGCGCAGTGGTTAATACTGCTGCCTCACGGCGCCAAGGGCTTCGGTTCGATCCTGGCCCCGGGTCATTTTCTGTGAGGAGTTTGCACATTCTTTCCTTGTTTGCGTACATCTCACCCCCACAACCCAAAAAGATGTGCAGGGTAGGTAAATTTTATTTTTTTTTTAAATTTAGATTAGCCAATTATTTTTTCCAATTAAGGGGCAATTTAGCGTGGCCAATCCACCTACTCTGCACATTTTTGGGTTGTGGGGGCGAAACCCACGCAGACACGGGGAGAACGTGCAAACTCCACACGGACAGTGACCCAGAGCCGGGATCGAACCTGGGACCTCAGCGCCGTGAGGCGGTTGTGCTAACCACTAGGCCACCGTGCTGCCCCAGGGTAGGTAAATTGACCACACTAAATTAACCCTTAATTGGAAAAAAAAATTGGGTACCCTAAATTTATTTTTAAAAAAGGAAATATCTCACTCAACCTTGAATATATCCAATGACCCAGCCTCCATTTATTTCCGTGGAAGAGAAATGCAAAGGCTCGTGACGCCGAAGAAATTCTTCCTTATTGCGATCTTAATGGGGTGATTCCTTATTCTGAAACTATGCCCTTGTTTTAGATGCCTCCATGAGATTAAACATCCTCTCAGCATCTACTTCATCAAGCAGCCCTCAGAATATTATATGAGATCACCTCTCATTCTTCTAAATTCCACTGAATAAAGGTCATACCTGCCCAACTTTCCTCATAATGCAACCCTTTCACCCCAGGAATAAGGAATAGGACCTTCTATGAACTGCTTCCATTGCAAGTCTATCTCTCTTTAAAAAAGGAGACCAAAACTGGACATAGGAATGGGGGAAGAGAAGCCTCCTTCAGGATTGGCACCTTATTGCTCTAGTTGCAAACTTCAGATGGGAAGTAACAGACTGGCAATACCCTGACTGCAGGAGGGAAGGGAGGAATTCCACAGGTTTCAGTGTTTGGAAAAGACTGAACCGGACGGAAGTGACCACAGGCCAGTTTCAGTTACTGAAAAGTAGCTGCTTGTAAGGCAGCATCAATGTCTTCCCCTTTGCAAAAGAATGATGTGAGACATTGGAAAATAAAAAAACTGGGCAATGAGTGCAGTAGAGAGAAATGTAGCAGCTACCTCCAAAGTTGCTCAGGTATTCCGTGTGTTTAAAAAAAAATGGCAACCTGGTTTGTGTGCTGAGGGTGTTGTAATAAATTATGCACTAAGACCTTGTGATTTGAATCTCAGCACTCTAGGAGCTCCAATCTGATTCTATGCTGCAGGCTGCATCATCCATATTGCAAGGAGATTCAATCCAAAAAAATTATCCTTTTAATTCCTTGTAATCCGATTTCAGGGCAAAGAATGGTGTTCGCAAAATACAACATCTTGCTCATCATCTACTGACAGGCAATTTTTATTGATCTCACACCACAAAGATTGATGCAAACTGATTAAAATTCAATTTAAGAACTTCAAAGTTGGTAAAACCCATGAGTCCTTATATCAGACTTCATGTGAAAGAGAAGTCCTGGAAGAGTTGTTTTCAAGCTTTCGCGAATCAACTTTTTAGGTTTCCCCAAACTACTGCTTCAGTCGTCCACAGGAAAAGGTTAAGAGCTGAAAGTGGACACAAAGGCTCACAGACAATATGGAAACTTCAAATAGAAATTAACCGGCTGGTGACACCCTGGCTGCAGGAGGGAAGGGAGAAATTTCACAGGTTTCCGGTCCAGGAAAATAATGAATGGGAACAAGAGAGGAGGAAGGAGGCAGTGAGCTAATTTTGTTTAATAACAATAATCTTTAATCGTGTTACAAGTAGGCTTACATTAACACTGCAATGAAGTTACTGTGAAAATCCCCTAGTCGCCACACTACAGCGCCTGCTCAGGAACACTCGAGGGAGAATTCAGAATGTCCAATTCATCTAACAAGCATCTTTTGGGACTTGCGGGAGGAAACCGGAGCACCCAGAGGAAACACACAGTGACAAGGGGAGAAAGCGCAGACTCCGCAGACAGTGACCGAAGCCGGGAATCAAACTCGGGTCCCTAGCGTTGTGAAGCGGCAGTACTAATAACTGGGCTACCGTGCCGCATGGCACTCAGAGAGATTTGACACTGTCACACTGATCTGATGTAATAGATATTGTACGTCACAAAAGTGTTGGTAACGTGTGTAAGTGGTTCACTCTCAAAGCTATGTGCACAAGAGCTGAGTTTAGAACAAATGACAAAAAGAACAGACACTGCAATTGGCTGGAGTGCAGGGGTGGAGAGAACATGACATTTTTACAAGGGTAAGATTTGTTAACTGTTAATTGTCACTTCCCACAAAACACACATGGACTCTTAACAGGCTTTGGTCGCAATGCCTTCCTTGTCTAGGTTCTGACCAAAATGTAGTCGTTGCTGTGGGGTACCCAAGGGCTGCCAGAGCATGCACAATGGTACAAACGTTCAACTGGAAGTGGAGTCCAACATTCCAGTACTGAGTAACGTCTGTGTCCTCTCTGGATGTTTTGAACATGTTCGTGCCAACACAGTGCACAAGAGATTTTTGTTAAGTATTTTAGTGAATATACTTCAATTCTGTACCAAAATATTTGTGTAACGTGCTTGATTCACCTTTTCTAGTGGAAGTAGGGACTTACTTTACTACTCAGCTCACAAGAGCTATGAAGCTAACCAGTCCGATTTAAAAGACTGGACATTGTAATCAGTTACAGGTCATAGTGGGAGAATGTCAACAGACTCTGGTGTAAGGATAGATGCATTGAGTTTTCACAATGTTCATTCAAGCTGAGAGAAACCCTAGCTGCCAACACTGCAGGAATGCCAAAATAAACCTGGTGTTTTATGTTTTGCCACATCACTCAAAATCACCTCAAAATACTTTGTGGAGAATGAATTCGTTTTTAAAATGGTGACTATTTGACACAAGTCAGAAGTCCACAATTTTGCGTAGAGTAACGTCATAAGCAGAGGGCATGAGTGAATGAACGGCGGTGGTTATGTGAAATGAATGTCAATCAATTGCTGAAACTAAATTACTGCAGATGCTGGAATCTGAAACAAAAACAGAAAATACTGGACAACCTCAGCAGGTCTGACAGCATCTGTGGAGAGAAAAGGGAGCTAACGTTTCGAGTCTGGATGACTCTTTGTCAAAGCAGAGAGAACTGTAAATAGAACATAGAGAAATACAGCACAAAACAGGCCCTTCGGCCCACGATGTTGTGCCGAACTTTTGTCCTAGGTTAATCATAGATTATCATAGAATTTTGGACACTAAGGGCAATTTAGCATGACCAATCCACCCAACCTGCACATCTTTGGACTGTGGGAGGAAACCAGAGCACCAGGAGGAAACCCACGCACACACGGGGAGGATGTGCAGACTCCACACAGACAGTGACCCAAGCTGGAATCGAACCTGGGACCCTGGAGCTGTGAAGCAATTGTGCTATCCACAATGCTACCGTGCAGCCCTTATGAACAAATTAATCTACATTCCATTATTCTACCATAATCCATGTACCTATCCAATAGCCACCTGAAGGTCCCTAATGTTTCCGACTCAACTACTTCCACAGGCAGTGCATTCCATGCCCCAACTACTCTCTGGGTAAAGAACCTACCTCTGACATCCCTCCTATATCTTCCACCATTCACCTTAAATTTCTGTCCCTTGTAATGGTTTGTTCCACCCAGGGAAAAAATCTATGACTGTCTACTCTATCTATTCCCCTGATCGTCTTATAAACCTCTATCAAGTCGCCCCTCATCCTTCTCCGTTCTAATGAGAAAAGGCCTAGCACCCTCAACCTTTCCTCGTAAGACCTACTCTCCATTCCAGGCAACATCCTGGTAAATCTCCTTTGCACCTTTTCCAAAGCTTCCACATCCTTCCTGAAATGAGGTGACCAGAACTGCACACAGTACTCCAAATGTGGTCTTACCAAGGTTTTGTACAGCTGCATCATCACCCAACGGCTCTTCAATTCAATCCCTCTGCTAATGTACGCGGGCATACCATAGGCCTTCTTCACAGCTCTATCCACTTGAGTGGCAACTTTCAAAGATCTATGAACATAGACCCCAAGATCTCTCTGCTCCTCCACATTGCCAAGAACCCTACCGTTAACCCTGTATTCCGCATTCATATTTGTCCTTCCAAAATGGACAACCTCACATTTGTCAGGGTTAAACTCCATCTGCCACTTCTCAGCCCAGCTCTGCATCCTATCTATGTCTCTTTGCAGCCGACAATTTAGAATTTAGAACAGTACAGCACAGAACAGGCCCTTCAGCCCTCGATGTTGTGCCGAGCAATGATCACCCTACTCAAACTCACGTATCTACCCTATACCCGTAACCCAACAACTCCCCCTTAACCTTACCTTTTAGGACACTACGGGCAATTTAGCATGGCCAATCCACCTAACCCCGCACATCTTTGGACTGTGGGAGGAAACCGGAGCACCCGGAGGAAACCCACGCACACACGGGGAGGACGTGCAGACTCCGCACAGACAGTGACCCAGCCGGGAACCGAACCTGGGACCCTGGAGCTGTGAAGCATTGATGCTAACCACTATGCTACCATGCTACCATACAATAGCCCTCCTCACTATCCACAACTCCACCAATCTTCGTATCATCTGCAAATTTACTGACCCACCCTTCAACTCCCTCATCCAAGTCATTAATAAAAATCACAAACAGCAGAGGACCCAGAACTGATCCCTGCGGTACGCCACTGGTAACTGGGCTCCAGGCTGAATATTTGCCATCCACCACCACTCTCTGACTTCTATCGGTTAGCCAGTTCGTTATCCAACCGGCCAAATTTCCCACTATCCCATGCCTCCTTACTTTCTGCATAAGTCTACCATGGGGAACCTTATCAAATGCCTTACTAAAATCCATGTACACTACATCCACTGCTTTACCTTCATCCACATGCTTGGTCACCTCCTCAAAGAATTTAATAAGATTTGTAAGGCAAGACCTACCCCTCACAAATTCGTGCTGACTATCCCTAATCAAGCAGTGTCTTTCCAGATGCTCAGAAATCCTATCCCTCAGTACCTTTTCCATTATTTTGCCTACCACCGAAGAAAGACTAACTGGCGTGTAATTCCCAGGGTTATCCCTATTCCCTTTTTTGAACAGGGGCACGACATTCGCCACTCTCCAATCCCCTGGTACCACCCCTGTTGACAGTGAGGACGAAAAGATCATTGCCAATGGCTCTGCAATTTAATTCCTTGCTTCCCATAGAATCCTTGGATATATCCCGTCAGGCCCGGGGGACTTGCCTATCCTCAAGTTTTTCAAAACGCCCATCACATCTTCCTTCCTAACAAGTATCTCCTCGAGCTTACCAGTCTGTTTCACACTGTCCTCTCCAACAATATGGCCCCTCTCGTTTATAAATACTGAAGAAAAGTACTCGTTCAAGACCTCTCCTATCTCTTCAGGCTCAATACACAATCTCCCACTACGGTCCTTGATCGGACCTACCCTCGCTCTAGTCATTCTCATATTTCTCACTTATGTGTAAAAGGCCTTGGGGTTTTCCTTGATCCTGCCCGCCAAAGATTTTTGGTGGTCAGATTTATACTGTAGTGAGGGGTGTAGCGGTGGGGCTGGATAGGGGGCTAGCAATAGGTGGAGATAGACAAAGATGTCGAGGACAAAAGATAAAAGGAAAGTAAATGGGGGTGATTAAGGCAAAGAAGGGTGCTGATAGTGGCGCATGAACAGATTAAAATGTGTGAATGGCAGAATAAAGCTGAGCAGTGTGCAATGGGCAACCAGTTTATTCCGAATCACTAGCTTTCGGAGCGTAGCTCCTTCATCAGGCTACTTCATCACTCACATTTTTAAAAATAAATTTAGAGTACCCAATTATCTTCTTTTTCCAATTTATTGTGGCCTATCCACCGAAGCTGCACATTTGGGGTGAAACCCATGCAGACTCGGGGAGAATGTGCAAACTCCACACAAGCAAGTGACCCAAGGCTGAGATCGAACCAGGGTCCTCAGTGCCGTAGGTAGCAGTGCTAACCACTGCACCACCGTGCCGTTGCTTTCATCACTCACCTGATGAAGGAGCTACACTCGGAAAGATAGTGATTCCAAATGAACGCGTTGGACTTTAACCTGGTGTTGCAAGACTTCTTAATGGGCAACTAGGAACAGTTATCCCAAGTGGACTAGGGGCAGGGTAGGGGAACAATGGTGAAGTGGAAGAAATGAAAACAAAAATAAATTGACAAATAGAAATGGAGTGAAGGTGGTGGAGAGATTTCACAGTTTGAAGTTATTGAACTCAAAGTTAAGTTCAAAAGGCTGTAACATGCCTAATCAGAAGATGAGATGCTATTCCTCCAGTTTGTGCTGGGCTTCACTGGAATATTGCAAGAGGCCAAGGATGGTTATATAATAATAATCTTTATTGTCACAATTAGGCTTACATTAACACTGCAATGAAGTTACTGTGAAAATCCCCAGTCAAATTTCCACACCTGTTTGGGTACACTAAGGGAGAATACAGAATCTCCAATTCACCTAACAGAATGTCTTTCAGGACTTGGGGGAGGAAACCGGAGCACCCGAAGGAAACCCACACAGACATAGGGAGAACTCTACACAGACAGTGATGCAAGCGGGGAATCGGACCTGGGATCCTGGTGCGGTGAAGCAACGGTGCTAGCCACTGTGCTACAGCGCTGCCCCATGTAGGATGATGAGTTGAAATGGCAAGTGGCAGAAAAATCTGGCTCCTGCTTGCGGACGGGCCGGAGGTGTTCTGCAAAGCGTTTAGTCTCTACAATGTAGAGTAGACCGCACTGGAGGCAGCGAATGCAATCGATCAGATTGAAGGAGGTGCACATGAAGCACTGCCTCACTTGAAAAGTGTGTTTAGGGCCTGTGAGCAGAGAGGAGGTAAAAAGCATGTGTTACACCTTCTGCGATTGCATGGGAAGGTGCCGTGGGAAGAGGGTGAGGTATTGAGGTTGATGGAGGAGTCATAGAATTTACAGTGCCGAAGGAGGCCATTCGGCCCATCGAGTCTGCACCGGCTCTTGGAAAGAGCACCCTACCCAAGGTCAACACCTCCACCCTATCCCCATAACCCCACCCAACACCAAGGGCAATTTTGGACACTAAGGGCAATTTATCATGGCCAATCCACCTAACCTGCACATCTTTGGACTGTGCGAGGAACCAGAGCACCTGGAGGAAACCCACGCACACACGGGGAGGATGTGCAGACTCCGCACAGACAGTGACCCAAGCCGGAATTAAACCTGGGACCCTGGAGCTGTGAAGCATTTGTGCTATCCACAATGCTACCGTGCTGCCCATAAAGGAAACGGTCCCTGCGAAATGCTGACAGGGTAATGGGGTTAAGGTATGCTTGGTGGTGGAATCATCCTGGGTGAAACTGGCAGAGGATGATTCTTTGAATGTGGAGGCTGGAGGAGTCAAAATTGAGGATAAGTGTGACTGTATTTGGTTCTGGGAGGGAGGGGAGGGAGTGAGGGCAGAGGTCCGTCCGACACGGTTGAGAGCCCTGGCGACCATAGTGGGTGGGAAGCCACGATTAAGGAAGACCAATTCCTGATTAATCAATTGCTGATGCTTCAGTTATAGGAGGAACCTGATTGAATTAGTTGCTGGTGTATTAGGTGCTGGAACAATGTTGGCCAGGAGGTGAGAAGTTACTCAAAATAGTCCCACAGGGGATCATTGAATATCTGCGTGAAGGCTTCAGCCTTAGACAATGTGCATTCTCTTAGGAAGACACTAAAACATCAGCCAAACTTGCACAAATATACCATAGTTATTACCTTGAACACAAACACACGCATGCACACCTCCCCAACCTCTATCACCAAGAAGCAATGTCATGTAAACATACCATCTATATGTTCTTCTCCACAACACACGCCATCTTGTCTTGGCTTCATGTAACCATTATTGTCGTAGCATTTACAGTGCAGAAGGAGGCCACTCGGCACATCGAGTCTGCACCGGCTCTTGGAAAGAGCACCCTACCCAAGGTCAACACCTCCACCCTATCCCCATAACCCAGTAACCCCACCCAACACCAAGGGCAATTTTGGACACTAAGGGCAATTTATCATGGCCAATCCATCTAACCTGCACATCTTTGGACTGTGGGAGGAAACCGGAGCACCCGGAGGAAACCCACGCACACACGGGGAGGATGTGCAGACTCCGCACAGACAGTGACCCAAAGCGGAATCGAACCTGGGACCCTGGAGCTGTGAAGCAATTGTGCTATCCACAATGCTACCGTGCTGCCCATTCTTTTATTGTTGCCTAGACGATATCCTTTCCCCAACACAATCTTCGCTGCATTATCAGAAAAGGACTGCAGCAGTTCGAGGGACAGGCCCAAAAACATTTTCTCCAAATTGGCAGCATCAGTGAACTTTGCACACGAGCAGTGGGAGAGAACAGTTCCTGAGTGAGACTCAGCCAGAGTAAGTGTGGGTAACGGGAATTTGAAACAGAGTGGAAATTCGTTTTTTTGCTTTTTCTCCTTGCTTTGTACCTTTTTAAATCTTCAGTGGGTGGTCTTGCCCTGCTGCAGCAGTTGAGGCTACCAGGGAGAGAGCTGATTGGTAAGTAGCGGGTAAGTCAGGTTTATCATTTATAGTTTGTAAATACTTGTGTTCCATAATCTGCAAGGTCCATAATTGGTAATGACGAGGACCAGGAAAGATGAGCCCAAGAGAATTAGATATAATCCGATATCAAGCACCTTCCAAAGGTTTAACTCAAAGGGGTAAGTCATGGCAGAAGACCTCAACGCCGTTTTTGCACCTCTTGTTCAATGTGGAAAACTGGGATTATTTCCTGTGCTCAGGGCCAGCCTGTGTTCAGGAAGTGTCGCTAGATACAGCTCCTGGAAGCCCGGGCTTCGGAGTTGGAGCAGCAGCTCGGGACACCGTGGAGCATCAACAAGATGGAGTATGTTGTGGATAGCACATTTAGAGTGTCACACTGCAGGCTCAGACTCCACAGGCAGGCAGAGCGAGAGAGCTAGGCAGACAGTGCAGGGATCTCCTGTGGCCAATGCCCTGCAAAACAGATTAACCGCTTTGGATCCTGTTGAGGGGAATGACTTCTCAGGGGAAAACTACAACAGACAAATTTGTTGCACCATGGTTGGTTCTGCTGCAGAGCGGAGGAATAAAAAAATGTGGGATGCAATAATTACAGGGGATTCAATTGTAAAGGGATTAGATAGGTGTTTCTGTGACCGCAAACGAGGCTCCAGAGGGGCATGTATCGGAAATCTATAAAGAATTTATGGAGTGGTCATGGTGAGATAAAACATAAATAGGAAGATGAAGGAAGATGGAAAGGATACAGAGGAGGTTCACAAGAATGATCCCTGGAATAAAGAACTTGTCGTTGGAGGAACACTTGGATCAAGGAGGTCTCAGAGCGGTTACACAGCACTCTGGAGGGTGGGGCAAGGGGGTGAACAGCCAACCATCATGGTACACATTGGTACAAATGACAAAGACTAAAAACAGGGATGAGGTCCTAATGGCAGAATATGGGGAGTTAGGAAGAAAGTTGAGAAGTCAGACCTCAAAAGGTAATGATCTCAGTATTACTGAGATCGGTGTGAGAGCGGGTGGAGGTAGCCTCATGTAAGGGCACAAGTTTGGGAGCATTGGTAGCGGCTCTTCTGCCGTCTCGCCGGCCGGGTACTCTACAAGTTCCGTGGCAGTGGCGACCCTGAGAGTTTGGGGACAGTGGCGGAAACATATGGGAGTGGTGGGAGTGTTGGTGTGGGCTCTAATTTGTGGTAACCACCAGTTTGTCCCAGGGAGGATGGATGTGGGGTTTTGGAGGTGGCAGGGAGCAGGGATTGAGAGGCTGGGGGATCTATTTATTGATGGGAGCTTTCCCTTTTTGGAGGATTTGGAGAATTTGAATTGCCGGGAGGGAATGGGTTTCGGTATCTGCAGGTAAGGGATTCCGTGAGAAAGCAGGTTTCGACTTTTCCGCTTCTACTGCTACAGGGGATACAGGACAAGGTAATTTCTAGAACGGGGGTGGGAGAGGGGCATGTATCGGAAATCTATAAAGAATTTATGGAGTGGTCATGGTGAGATAAAACGTAAATAGGAAGATGAAGGAAGATGGAAAGGATCCAGAGGAGGTTCACAAGAATGATCCCTGGAATAAAGAACTTGTCGTTGGAGGAGTGGTTGAGGACTCTGGGTCTGTACTCGTTGGAGTTTCAAAGAATGAGGGGGGATCTTATTGAAACTTACAGGATACTGAGAGGCCTGGCTAGAGTGGACGTGGAGAGATGTTTCCAGTTGTGGGAAATAACTAGAACCAGAGGACACCATCTCAGACTAAAGGGACGATCCTTTAAAACAGAGATGAGGAGGACTTTCTTCAGCCAGAGAGTGGTGAATCTGTGGAACTCTTTGCCACAGAAGGCTGTGGATGCCAAATCACGGAGTGTCTTTAAGACAGAGATAGATGGGTTCTTGATTAATAAGGGGATCAGGGGTTATGGGGAGAAGGTAGAAGAATGGGGATTAGAAAATATCAGCCATGATTGAATGGCGGAGCAGACTCGATGGGCCGAGTGGCCTAATTCTGCTCCTACGACTTATGGTCTTATGAACTGGGTAAGGAGTTAGAGGCGGGCTTGTGGGAGGATACTCTGAGCAGAGTCAACACGTCCTCATCATGTGCCAGGCTCAGCCTGATACAGTTCAAGATGGTCCATAGAACATAGAACATAGAACACTACAGCGCAGTACGGGCCCTTCGGCCCTCGATGTTGCGCCGACCTGTGAAACCATCTGAAGCCTATCTGACCTACACTATTCCATTTTCATCCATATGTCTATCCAGTGACCACTTAAATGCCCTTAAAGTTGGCGAGTCTACTACTGTTGCAGTACGGGCACACATGACGGTAGCCCAGAAGAGCAGGTTTTTTGGGATGGAGGACAGCTGCGTGATGTGTGCAGGAGCGCCCGCAAATCGTGTCCACATGTTTTGGGCATGCCCGAAGCTTAGGGGATTCTGGCAGGGATTTGTGGATGTCATGTCCACGGTACTAAATACGAGGGTGGCACCGAATCCAGAGGGGGCGAATTTTGGAGTGTCGGAAGACCCTGGAGCCCAGGCGGCGAGAGAGGCTAACGTTTTGGCCTTTGCCTCCTTGGTAGTCCGGATCTTATTGCGTGGAGGGACTCGAAGCCCCCAAAACCAGGGGTAGCGACATGGTTGGGTTTCTCAGACTTGAGAAAATTAAGTTCACCCTGAGACGATCAACGTTAGGGTTCTTTCGGAGGTGGCAGCCGTTTATCGACTCCTTTGGAGAAAACAAAACTGTCAGCAGATTGAATAAGAGGAGGGTATGTGGGGGGTAGGGGGAATTAGGCTATTTTTTGTCTAGATTAGGAGGGAAAAATGAGAGATGGAGGGATGTGTTTATGCACTGAACTATGTTTACATTTGTATTTGTATAATTTGTTTTAAAACCATAAATGACTTAATAACATGTTTGTAAAAAAAAAAAAGAAAACTGGTTGGCAGACAGGAAACAAAGAGTAGGAATTAACAGGTCTTTTTCCAACTGGCAGGCAGTGACTGGTGGGGTACCACAGGGATCAGTGCTGGGACCCCAGCTATTCACCTTCAGCGTGATTTAGACAAGTTGAGTGATTGGGCAAATCAATGGAGATGCATTCCGGCACAGTGGCTAGCACTTCTGCCTCATAGCGCTGAGAATCCAGGTTCGATCCCAGGCCCAGATCACTAGATGTGTGGAGATTGCACATTCTCCTCTTGTCTGCGTGGGTCTCACCCCACAACCCAAAGATGTGCAGGGTAAGTGGATTGGCCACGCTAAATTGGGAAAAGAAAGAATTAGGTACACTAAATTTATGTGGGAAAAAAATAATGGAGATGCAGTATAATTTGGATAAATGTGAGACTGACGATTTTCTGAATGGCCATCAATTAGGAGAGGGGAATGTGCAATGAGACTGGGTGTCCTTGTGCACCAGTCACTGAAGGTAAGCATGCCGGTGCAACAGGCGGTAAAGAAGGTACATGGTATGTTGGCCTTTATAGCGAGAACATTAGAGTACAGGAGCAGGAGTCTTGTTCCAATTACATAGAGCCTTGGTGAGGCCTCAATTGGAATATTGTGTGCAGTTTTGGTCTCCTTATCGGAGGAAAGATGCTCTTGGCCATGAGGGTGTGCAGCAAAGCTTTACAAGATTGCTTCCTGGGATGACAGGACGCATGAGGAGAGATTGACTAGGTTTGGATTGCATTCACTGGAGTGCAGAAGAGGATACGGGGCAGACCAATTAGGACTGAGATGGGGAAAAATTTCTTCACCGAGAGTGGTGAGTCTGTGGAATTCGTTACCAGAAAGTAGTTGAGGCAAAAACATTGTAATTTTTCAAGAAGCAGTTAGATATAGCACTTGATGGGCAGCACGGTGGTGCAGTGGTTAGCACTGCTGCCTTACAGTGCCAAGGAACTGGGTTCGATCCTGGCCCCGGGTCACTGTCCGTGTGAACTTGGTACATACGTCTGAGATGTCTCACCCCCACCCTCAAAAAGATGAGCAGGGTAGGTGAATTGTCCACGCTAAGTTTACCCTTCAGTGGAAAAAACGAATTGGATACTGTAAATTTATTCAAAGAAAGTTATAGCACTTGGGACAAAGGAGATCAAAAGGTATGGGGGAAAGGCGGGATTATGCTATTGAGTTGGATGATTAGCAATAAGCATAATAAATGGCAGAGTAGGCTTACACACACACACACACACACACACACACACACACACACACACACACACACACACACACACACAATTGAACCTGGATCTTCTTTGTATGTCTTAGCTCCACAATTAGCTTTTTATTTAAAGACAGCAACACTAAAAAGCTGACCATCATTGCAATCAGACATAAAGCTATGACTGTCTACATTAGAATCAGAGAATTGGGCAGCACAGTAGTTAGCACTGTTACCTCACAGCACCAGGGACCTGGGTTCAATACAGGGCTTGGGTCCTTGCCCGTGTGGAGTTTGCACATTCTCTCCATGTCTGCGTGGGTTTCCTCCCACAGTCAAAAGATGTGCAGGTTAAGTGGTTTTGCCATGATAAATTGCCCCATAGTATTCAGGAGTCAGGTTATGGGGATAGGGCGGGGTCGACAGGGGAAATGGACATAGGTCGAGTGCTTATTAGAAGGGTCAGTGCAGACTTGATGGGCTGAATGGCTTCCTTCTGACTGTAGGGAATCTATGAGGAGGCCATTTGGCCAATCATGTCTGCGCCTGCTCCCAAAAGAACTACCCAGCTGGTCCATTGCCAAGCCCTATCTCCACAACCCTCAAAGTTAATTATTTTCAAATAATTCCAGCTCTCTTTTCAAACCTCCACCACTCTCCTGCTCTTATGGTTAATAAGAAAAATGGATTTTGCCAGGTTAAAAAAAATGATTTTGCCACCGTTGCATTGATTTGATGTTCCAATTTATAACAGGTAAAATATCAACTGAAGGAAATCATATTGTGATAAATGCATATTCCCTCAATGTTTCTCTACACTAGGGGTGGCACAGTGGCTCATCGGTTTGCACTGCTGCCTCATGGCACCGAGGACCCGAGATCGATTCCGGCCCCAGGTCACTATCTGTGTGGAGTCTGCACATTCTCCCCATGTCTGCATGGGTCTCACCTCCACAACACAAAGATGTGCAGGGTAGGTGGATTGGACACCCTAAATTGCTAATTGAAAAAAAAGAATTGGGGAAATTTATTTTATAAGAAAAAAAATGTTTCTCTGCAATTAATTACAATGTAATGAGGAAAGCCTTTTCAAATGGTTATGGAGTACTAGGTATTATTTCAATTATCCAAAAAAATAGCGAATAAACTAGAGACTTGCCATTTATTTATATTTTCGGTACTACAGATCTTGTATACTTACTGTACGTCACACTTGCTTCCTGTAACACTTTTAACGTCACATTTTGATGACTGGCTGTTCCATTTATTAAACTGCACTTTTTTAAAAAATAATTTTTATTGGAATTTTTTACAGAAAATATAAAAAAAACAAATAATAATATGCAACAAACTACCCCATAACAACCGCAACACCCCCCCAAACCGTATCAACACATGTATCCCATCCCCCCCACCCCCCCCCCCCAACCCCAACAACAGAACTTAACCATAAATTAAAATTAAATAAATCAAATTTAAATAAAATAAACAAGCATAGTCCTCGCGCCCCCCCCCCCCCCCCCCCCCCCCCCCCGCCTTGTACCGATCCTCTCAGGGCAAATTTGACCTTCTCTGGTCTAATAAAACCCGCCATGTCATTGATCCAGGTCTCCACACTCGGGGGCCTCGCATCCTTCCATTGTAGCAAAATCCTTCGCCGGGCTACTAGGGACGCAAAGGCCAGCACACCGGCCTCTTTCGCCTCCTGCACTCCCGGCTCCACCCCAACCCCAAAAATCGCGAGTCCCCATCCTGGCTTGACCCTGGATCCCACCACCCTTGACACCGTCCTCGCCACCCCCTTCCAGAACTCCTCCAGTGCCAGGCATGCCCAGAACATATGGGCATGGTTCGCTGGACTCCCCGAGCACCTGACACACCTATCTTCACCCCCAAAGAATCTACTCATCCTCGTCCCAGTCATGTGGGCCCTGTGCAGCACCTTGAATTGAATGAGGCTAAGCCGCGCACACGAGGAGGAAGAATTAGCCCTCTCCAGGGCATCAGCCCATGTCCCGTCTTCGATCTGTTCCCCCAGTTCCCCTTCCCACTTAGTTTTCAGCTCCTCTACTGACGCCTCTTCCACCTCCTGCATAACCTTGTAGATATCGGATATCTTCCCCTCTCCGACCCAGACCCCATGAAAGCACCCTGTCACTCACTCCCCTCGCGGGAAGCAAAAGGAATCCCTCCACCTGCCGTCTAGCAAATGCCTTTACCTGCAGATACCTGAACATGTTTCCCGGGGGGAGCCCAAATTTCTCCTCCAACTCCCCCAGGCTCGCAAACCTCCCGTCGATAAACAGGTCCCTCAGCTGTCTGATGCCCGCTCTGTACCAACCCTGAAATCCCCTATCCATGTTCCCCGGGACAAACCTATGGTTCCCCCTCAACGAGCCTCCATCGAGCCCCCCACTTCTTCCCTATGTCGCCTCCACTGCCCTCAAATCTTGAGGGTAGCCGCCACCACCGGACTCGTGGTATACCTTGTGGGAGGGAGCAGCCACTGCGCCGTTACCAGGGCCCCCAGGCTCGTATCCCCACAGGACGCTCTCTCCATCAGTTTCCATGCTGCCCCCTCCCCCTCCATCACCCACTTGCGCACCATCGACACATTGGCCGCCCAGTAGTACCCCGAGAGATTGGGCAACGCCAGCCCCCCCCCTATCTCTACCCCGTTCCAAAAAGATCCTCTTCACCCTCGGGGTGCCATGCGCCCAAACAAAGCCCATTATGCTGCTAGTCACCCTTTTAAAAAGGCCCTAGGGATAAAGATGGGCAAGCACTGGAAGAGGAACAAGAACATCGGGAGAACCGTCATTTTGATGGACTGCACTAAACAGCACTTTTTTAACCCACCATGAACAACAATACTTGAGATTTCCTAATCTATGTCCATGCTGAACTATCTCAGGACAAATTACATTAAGACAGTCAGTATAAAACGACACAAGGACACTTTAAAAGAAAGAGCTTTATAATTTCTGCATTGCAGAACATCTCACTGGGGAAAACACTGCAGTCCACTGGCCAATTGTGGAGGCAAGCACTGAAATACGGTTCAGCATGCTTTGAGGATCATTTACGCCAAACTCACAATCCACTGTGCCCAGGGTGGCACAGCTGCAGAAATCCCTCCCAAGCACCAACAACATGAACTGTCAGTTCAGTAGGTGTCCATGCCAATCTCATATTGGACTCTTCAGAAATGAGAGGACTTCAAAAGACAATGAAATCTTTTACAGCCTGGAAATACTTGAATAGTGAGGTGTCTACCACTAGTCCAATGTTACAATTCTTACCCACAAGGCTTCTCCTGTTGTTGTGATTATAAATAAGCCGACATCAACTTCTAAATGTTAATTTGCCATGTAAACATCTGTAGTAAGAATTCCTATACAGTATAAACAGTTGCTGGTCCTTGTATAGTTCTGCAGGACTCAGCCTGAGTGGTGCTAGGTAGAGATTATTCTCAACAATTACCGAGTCACTTGATTAAATGAAAACTCACCCCAATCCAAGCTCTTTGCCTTTCAAATGAACTTTTTAAATTTTATATTCCCTCTGATTATAAGCTGATTCTTGCAGCCATTTTTCCCTTTGGCCTGACTGATGCACCACATAAAAAGCATGTCATACCTTGAAGTGCATTGAACTAAGTGACAAGTAGAGGAATTCAATCCTGTTGCTTTTTATATATGATTCAGAACTGTGGCAAATTGAATTTAAAATGGATTCCACTTGCTTGCCTGCAAATCTTTAATGGTTGTTCAGAGACAATTTGCCTGCCTTACAGCCACACATCCTAGATTTAAGAATTTCATTGTGACTTTTCAATAGTCACAGTTTTTGAAGACAAAGTGTTACGGCTCAAGTCTGTATTTATCTCATTTGCATTGCAGATTTTCCTCATTATAATTAAGGGTAGAGCAGTTGTCACGTGCCTAAGTAACTGTTGCTTTAATCATCAGAGGAATTAATGGAAACGTTAGTCAGTACCTTGTTGCTTTTTTTTTGTTTTTACTAAATTTCTGTTAAGTATTCAGGATAAAGAGTTCCACTTATTTCTTCAAAAAAAATTCATATGTTGAGATATAGAATCCCTAGAATGGCAGGAGGCCATTCAGCCAATCAAATCTATACCAACCCTCCAAAAGAGCACCCTACCTAGGCCCACTCCAATACCCTATCCCTGTAACCCCATCTAACACTTTAGGCACTAGGGCAATATAGCATGGACAATCCGCCTAACCTGCACATCTTTGGACTGAGAGAGGAAACTGGAGCACCCGAAGGAAACCCACAGAGACATGGGACAATGTGCAAATTTCACCCAGTCACCCAAGGCCGGAATTGAACCCAGGTCCCTGGTGCTGTGAGGCAGCAGTGCTAACCACTGTGCCAATGGGACCTAAAATTGCTCCCGAGTGACTGCTTCATCCCAAGAAACTTTGCGGACTGGATAGAGCAATTAAGTGCAAAAGATAACTGGGTTATAATTTTTTCCCCATTTGATTTGGACTTTAATCAATGCTCTCAAGCACATATTTATTTCCCAATTTGACATGGGATGGTCAGGTGGGACCCCTTCTTCAAAATAGCAGGACACGTGGGAATGATCGGTGACTTCAGGGTGATTGTTTTCCCATAATATTCTTGTCAGACATCTCAATGATAAAGGTCGCAGGGCTGAGAGGTACTATCCAAGTAACCTTGGCAAGCTGCTTCAGTACATCCAGAATACTGCTGCTGTGGTGTACAGTGGTGGAGTGAGAATAAAGTACAATCAAGCAAACTGCTCTGACCTAGATGGTGTTGAGTTTTGTGTGCTATTATGTCTCCACACAACTGGACCAGCGGCGAGAATTCCATTTCACTCCTGATTTGAAATTTCATGTCACCTGAACTCTACCTTGTTCTTGTAGTAACACCAATGCTTTGTACAATTGGTAAATGGTGAATCCCCTCAATATACTGATGGGAAAGACCCGGTGATGGTGGTGTCAATGAGTCTGGTTAACACAGAGTTGATGGAGCTATCTCTTGCACAAGATCGTCATTACATCGCACTTGCAACTGGTATCAACATGACTTGAACAATAATAATAATATTTATTGTCACAGGTGGGCTTACATTAACACTGCAATGAAATTACTGTGAAAAGCCCCTAGTCGTCACATTCTGTCGCCTGTTCGGGTACACTGAGGGAGAATTCAGAATGTCCAATTCACCTAACAGCATGTCTTTCGGGACTTGTGGGAGGAAACCGGAGCACCCTGAGTAAACCCATGCAGACAAGGGGAGAACATGCAGACTCTACACAGACAGTGACCCAAGCCGGAAATAGAACCCGAGACCCTGGAGCTGTGTCATTTGTCAAGTCAAGTTTAAGACCTTCTACAGGCTGGAGGTTTCTTCATTATTAGCTGAGTTTTAACTGGAGTTGGATCATTTGTAATTAGCACCAATCAGACCTATTTCTGACCTTATGACTGAGGGAAGGCCATAGACAAGACAGCTGAATATGGTTAGACCAAGCACATAGTTTCGAAAACCTCTGTAGCAAGTGCGATTCCGTTCACCGGAGCCTTTCCCCCTTGATCGTGACTGGTGCCTCCACGTACCATGTGTAAACAAATGCTACCTGGAAGTTCAGTACAGCTCCTTGCACCTCTCCTCTGGCATTCAATTCTTGCTCATTACGACTGTGAAAGGTCTAGTTTGAATACAATCTGAACTGAGGGTAGGGCAGGTGACTGGGGATTATTTACTGTTTGATGACAAATGAATTACTTCCTCCATCAATTTACCAATGCCTAACATTTTTAGGTCAAGGTAAGCAATTTTAGCCTGTATTAATTATTCAACATTTTCTGATGTCTGGTTGAATGTTGTGGAGAATTCGGCATTGGACTGGGGTGGGTACAGTAATAAGTGTTACAACACCAGGTTAAAGTCCAACAGGTTTATTTGAAATCACTAGCTTTTGGAGCATAGCTCCTTCATCAGGTGATCACCTGAAGGAGCTATCCTCTGAAAGGTAGTGATTCCAAATAAACCGGTTGGACTTTAACCTGGTGTAGTTGAATGATGTCAATCACAGAGCACAATTTACAATTGTTAAACCCAAGGGAGAGAGCAAAAGACAAAGATCAGAAAGGAGTCCAAAAGCCAGCAACTCAAGCACACTTGGTTCAGGGTTGGCATCATTATCCCACGTCCAATTTGACTGTGTTATGCTAAGCAACATCATAGCCCCTTCCATTGACACCTCCAGGATTGTTTGAGAAAATGACCAAAAGCGGCCGCTGAAAACAGTAGTCTCCCTACTCCCAGCACCTGCATCGTCATCTCCATGTTGAAGGGATTTGGAAAAAGTCCATTTGCCTCTTTGCCCACCATCACCACATTCATCCAACTGAATATCTGAAATTTAAGAATGAGCCAAGATTTTTCCAATTGAAACCAAAACCACCTAATTCATCTCTTGTTCCAACTTAATTCTCTCCCTAGCTGCTGTGTCAGGCTGAATCAAATACAACCTCCATTTTCTCCTCAAACCTGAGCTGAACTTCCAAGCCCCAATCCATTAAGTCCAACTACTTCTAACTTCTCTGCTGTTGAAATCTTTACCTACACTGACATTATCTCACTGCTCAACTTTTCTCAATATGCTTCACCCACTAGCTTCCCGAGTTCTACCCCACATAAATTTTAACTAATTCAGAACTCCAAGAACCATGTGCTGAATAATGGGAGTGAAGTCTGGACTTCAGCCCAGAACGAAGATTGGACTTTAAATGACTTCATTTATTGGAAATCAGTTCAGGCACATATGAACATATACCAACTGGTGGAATAACGGACTCAGAAGTGCAGGCTGTATATAAATGGGGAGACAGATAAGAAGTGGGAGGGAGTGAGGAGTGGGAAGGGGAAGAGGAAAACAGAAGAGGAAGAATGAAGAAAACATTTAAATAACCAAGACATTAGAAAATCTGTGTGCACAGTAAGATACGAGAGCTCACAGGCAATCCAGGGAGCATTGCAACTTTCATATAATTGCTTAATACCCCTTCTGGGAGAGGAATATTGTTGCTTCCAAATAATTTCATTCAGATTTTTCACACTTCCTTCCAGAATTGTAAATTAGCAACTTCCACGAAAGAAAAGCCAAGTACAGCTTGGCACATTCTGAGTCACAGCAGGATACAACAAGGTCATAATTAAACTGGAGCTTTCAACAGGCCAGGTTGACATTGGGAGATCCATGTACCCAGATGGGTTGTAGTCTCAGGAAACACAGCAAGGAGAGAGAGAGTTATACATGTAGAATTTAATTTCCAGCTAATATAGCCATAAAGCAACAAGGAGCTATCTCCAACAGCACAGCATTTCTAAGCTGTAATTTGACTCAAGCTTTAACGTTTATAATTTGCCATTAAAGGAAACCTAGGTAACTTAAACTTGCTCTATTCTCCGGAAATAAGAGAGCACTCATCATTTCCAGCAACTTCCCTAACTCTATTCCTGACTACCTATCTTTACATTTTTTGACATTCATTGCCTAGTATGGATCCCTGCCAGCCACTGGCTTTTAGATACTAAAGCTGCCATCTATATTCACCCTCTGTCTCCTACCGCTAAGCCAATTATGAATCCACCTTATCAAATGACCCTGTATTCCATGTGCATTTGCCTTCTTAATAAGTCTCCCAAGTGGGATCTTGTCAAAGGCTTTGCTGAAAGCTATGTAAACTACATCAACTGCACTACCCTCATCTATACACCTGGTCACATGCTCAAAAAATTCAATAAAATTTGTTCGGCATGCTGACTATGCCTGATCAAACCCTGCCTCTCCAAGTTTTTTTTGTTTGTCCATGGGATGTGGGCATCACTGATTGGGCCAGCATTCATTGCCCATCCCGGAGGGTATTTAACAGTCAACCACATTGCCGTGGGTCTGGAGTCACATGTAGGCCAGAGCGGGTAAGGATGGCAGATTTTCTTCGTAAAGGACACTAGATGGGATTTTGCGACAATTGACAATGGTTTCATGGTCATCATTAGACTTTTAATTCCAGATTTTTATTGAATTCAAATTCCAGCATCTGCCCTGGTGGGATTCAAACCCAGGTCCCCGGAGAATTATCCTGGATCTCTGGATTACTCACCCAGTGACAAAACCACCACGCTACTGGCTCCCCTGGAGTTAGATTCTCTCCTTCAGAATTTTCTCTAATAGTTTAACAACCACTGACGTGAGACTCAATGGTCTGTAGGTCCCTGACTTATCTTTACCACCTTTCTTAAATAGTGGGATCATATTAGCTGGTTTTCAGTCCTCTGGCATCTCCCCCGAGGCTAGAGAGGAATTAAAAATTTGGATCAGAGCCCTGCAATCTCCTCCCTTGCTTCCCAGAGTATCCTGGGACACAATTCGTCCAGACCTGGAGATTTGTCCACTTTTAAGCCTGCCAACACATGATGTTTAAGGGGCATCTTGAGAAATACAGGAATAGGATGGGAATAGACCGAGATCAAACCTGGGACTTTGGCGTCATGAACAGCAGTGCTAACCACTGTGCCACCTTGCTGTCCCCTTCTGTTCTTTTTCTAATACTTTGTCACTCCCCATGACAATTTGCTCAAGAACCTCACAGTCTCTCTCCCCCAATTCTATATCTACCTCATTCTCTTGGCTAAAGACAGATATAATAATAATAACATTCTTTATTGTCACAAGTAGGCTTACATTGCAATGAAGTTACTGTGAAAAGTCGCTAGTCGCCACATTCCAGCACCTGTTCAGGTACACAGAGGGAGAATTCAGAATGTCCAAATTACCTAACAGCACGTCTTTCGGGATTAGTGGGAGGAAACTGGAGCATCCGGAGGAAACCCGTGCAGACAGGGTGAGAACGTGCAGACTCCTCACAGACAGTGACCCTAGCCGGGAATTGAACCTGGGACCCTGCCGCTGTGAAGCCACATGGCTGACCACTGTACTACCGTGCTGCCCTATGAAGTATTTGTTCAACACCCTGCCAATGTCGTTTGGCTCCACCCACAGATTTCCCTGTTGGTCCCGATTATCTTTCCCCGGTTATCCTCTTTCCATTGGTATACATTAGAATATCTTGGGATTTTCCCTACTTTTACCAGCCAGAGCTTTCTCTATCCACTCTTTGCTGTCCTAATTGCTTTCTAAACTCCATCCTGAATTTTCTGTTCTCCACTAATGCCTCCGTTGATTTGCTTCCCTTGTACTTGCTAAAAGCCTCTCTTTTCCTTCTCAACTTATCCTGAATGTGTCTGATGTTCCTTTTTGAACCCCCTGCACTGCTCTTCGGTAGATTTCCCCATCTGCAAGTGTTTCCAGTCTACATTGGCAGAGCCTGCCTTATTTTACTAAAATAAATAAGGTCAGCACTGCTGCCTCATGGCACCGAATTCCCAGGTTCGATCCGGTCCTGGGTCACTGACCATGTGGAGTTTGCTCATTCTCCCAGTGTCTGTGTGGGTGTCACCCCCACAACGCAACGAAATGCACGGTAGGTGGATTGGTCACACAGGTGGATTGTCCCTTAATTGGACAAAGAAATCACACACAGGCTTTTTTGCAACTTGACCATTTCTTTGTCCATAACAAACTTAAATTGTACCATGTTGTAGTCACTATCACCAAAATGCTCCCCCACCAACATATCAACCATCCATCCGGCTTCATTCCCCAGAATTAGGTTCAACATTGCACCTTGTTGGACCCTCTGCTAAAAAGTTAAAAAGGTCTTTCTTTATACATTGTAAGAACTCCACTCCCATCAAAGCCCCTAACATAGTGACTATCCCAATTAATGTTAGGAAAGTAGAAATCACTAACATAATTACCCTATTATTATTTTTACTCACCTCTTGCGAATTGCGCACATATTTGCTCCTCAATTTCTCACTGACTATCTGGGGGGTCTATAATAAACACCTCACAATGTAGCTGTCCCTTTTTTTGTTCATAAGCTCTACCTACAAAGCTTCATTTGATGTCCCCTTCAAGGTATCATCTCTCCTTACTGCAATAACTGACTCCTTAACTACCAATGCAATGCCTCCTCCTCTTTTATCCCCTCCTGTCACGCCTGAAAATTCTATATCCCAGGATGTTGAGCTGCCAATCCTACCCCTCTCTCAACTAACAGAGGGAAGGAAAGCAATCATGTCAGGAAGCGATGCTGCCCAAGCAGCCAAAGAGTAAGCAAACTAAAAAATATAACAAGGCAACTGACCTTAATGTTCCTTTATACAAGAAAAGCCAATGGTAAGAATTAGCCCTTCAGCCAACCTAAACTTATTCCTTCCCCTGTTACATTAGCTCAATTGCCTTTCCTGGACAGGTAAAGCCACTTGCTCAACTCTCCAGACCTTGAATTCTTGAACACCCTACATTCATGCAATCTGATGACATTGTAACCTTGTCAGGTATATACCATCAATTTCCAGTTGCTACAAACACAAACACTTATTCCAATTTTATACAGTCTTCAACATAGTAAAGTGTCCCAAGGTGGCTTCACAGGACTGTTTATCAAACAAAATTTGACACCAAACTACAAAAGGAGATATTAGAATAAGTGACTTGATTGCAGATGTCAGTATATTATTAATTGTTACGGTTTAATAGCAATCACATTATTAAACAGGTGGTGGTTATTTGTGCACCTTTAAGGGGCTGCCTCTTGGAAAAAAAAGGGCTGCCCCTTGAATTCATTTATTTTTTGTTAATTTGTCCTATTTAACTGTTAATTTGTTTTACCCAAAATAATATAAACGGGGATAGCTAGCACACTGGGATTTTTAGTGTTGATTGTGAATTTAGTCAAGAAACCCTCCAGCAAAGAAAGCAGCTGTGTCTTAGTTTTAATTTCACCAACCAATGTGGATCAGATCAAAAGCAGTGGTAGGTGTTTAAAAGCAGCATGTGGGAGGAGAGAATGCAAGAGACAGAGAGGCTACATTTGGTAATTTCAAAAGCCTCTTAAGCATCTTGAATTTGACCATAACATTTAATTGCAGTGATTGCTTCTTTCAAGTTTTTGTCTCCTTGTTAATGTAATCCAGGTTTTCCGATTATTGGTCTGCCGCCCTTCCTGACCACCCTTCAAGCTCTGTCCATATATAATTAAAGTCTAATCCACTTCCTGTTCCACATCTAGTCTAAACACGCCTTCAATTCTACCTTTAACAGCTCTGGTAAATGCAGCTCATTCAGGACACTCCTGCAAAAACACATGCTTCAATTACGAGAAACCACCAATTGGCCTCCAACCCACAAATACTCCCATAATTCTGTTTGTGAGTTCTCTGCCTTTTCAAAGCTGTGATAACCAAAGAGTTCAGGCCTACTGGCAAAATATCTTATCTACTTTTCAGTTGCGGCCTCTTATTTTTAAACCTTTCAGGCGTGACTATGCTTGAACTCTCATTTAAGAAACGAAGAAACAGACTTTTATGCAAGGCATTAGTTAAAACTAGCATGAGAAATCCAGAGATATAACCTGCCTCCATCTTTACACTCCCATGTTCGAGAGGTCAATTCCAGCCTGTTATCCTAGCTAACTCAGCACAGATCAGTGATCATGCCTGCAACCCCCCCTTCACTCAGTCTGCCCTTTGTAAACATGCAGATATCAAAATGCCCGCATTAAACTGTGCTATTCATCCTCCCTTAATTCTGTAATCCTATAATGTAAAGAGAAGTCACTAATCAGCAGTGGAAAGGCCCAGCCCAAACAGCAGTGAATCAACAGTCAGCATCAGGCACCCTTTGTAACTTCAGTATCTGCACTGCTCTGTGAAACATCAGCAGAAATACAGCCACCTTCTAATTCAAAATACGAGGTGAGCAAAGTCATGATATACAGCTTGCTCATCCCTGTTACATAAACTCTCTTATGAAAGCTATCCCTCTAGTACACTGACCCTCCCAATGAAGCCCATCCCTCTAGCAAAGTGATACTCTCATCAAGATTTTATCCATTAAAGAACAAACTTGTATTAATATACCAATATGTTTGTTGGAAAGAATTTGTTTTTATGCAGCACTAACTAAGGTAGTCACTTTTTCTTTCAAATAGTTTAACAATCAGAAATTGTTCTCAGGACATTAGCTGAGAAATAAATAGGCCAGGACACCAAAAGAACATATGAACTCGGAGCAGGAGTAGGCCATCTGACCCCTCGAGCCTGCTCCGCCATTCAATGAGATCATGGCTGATCTTTTGTAGACTCAGCTCCACTTTCCGGCCCGAACACCATAACCCTAAATACCTTTATTCTTCAAAAAAACGATCTATCTTTATCTTACAAACATTTAATGAAGGAGCCTCAACTGCTTCACTGGGCAAGGAATTCCATAAATTCACAACCCTTTGAGTGAAGAAGTTCCTCCTAAGCTCAGTCCTAAATCTACTTCCCCTTATTTTGAGGCTACGCCCCCTAGTTCCACTTTCACCCGCCAGTGGAAACAACCTGCGCGCATCTATCCTATCTATTCCCTTCATAATTTTATATGTTTCTATAAGATCCCCCCGCATTCTTCTAAATTCCCAACGAGTACAGTCCCAGTCTACTCAACCTCTCCTCGTAATCCAATCCGCTCAACTCTGAAATTAACCTTGTGAATCTCCTCTGCACACCCTCCAGCACCAGTACACCCTTTCTCAGATAAGGAGACCAAAACTGAACTCAATACTCCAGGTGTGGCCTCACAAACACCTTATACAATTGCAGCATAACCTCCCTAGTCTTAAACTCCATTCCGCTAGCAATGAAGGACAAAACTCCATTTGCCTTCTTAATCACCTGTTGCACCTGTAAACCAACTTTTTACGACTCATGCAGTAGCACACCCAGGTCTCTATGCACAGCAGCATGTTTTAATATTTTATCATTCAAATAATAATCCCTTTTGCTATTAATCCTACCAAAATGGATAACCTCACATTTGTCAACATTGTATTCCATCTGCCAGACCCTAGCCCATTCACTTAACCTAGCCAAATCCCTCTGCAGACTTCCGGTATCCTCTGCACTTTTTGCTTTACCACTCATCTTAGTGTTGTCTGCAAACCTGGACGCATTGTACTTGGTCCCCAACTCCAAATCATCTATGTAAATTGTGAACAATTGTGGGCCCAACACGGATCCCTGAGGGACACCACTAGCTACTGATTGCCAACCAGAGAAACACCCATTAATCCCCACTCTTTGCTTTCTATTAATTAACCAATCCTCTATCCATGCTACTACTTTACCCTTAATGCCATGCATCTTTATCTAATGCAGTAACCTTTTGTATGGCACCTTGTCAAAAGCTTTCTGGAAATCCAGATATACATCCATTGCTCCCCGTTATCTACAGCACTGGTAATGTCCTCAAAACATTCCACTAAATTAGTGAGGCATGACCTGCCCTTTATGAACCCATGCTGCGTCTGCCCAATGGGATAATTTCCATCCAGATGGCTCGCTATTTCTTCCTTGATGACAGATTCCAGCATCTTCTCTACTACCGAAGTTAAGCTCACTGGCCTATAATTACCCGCTTTCTGCCTACCTCCCTCCTTTTTTAAACAGTGGTGTCACGTTTGCTAATTTCCAATCCGCTGGGACCACCCCAGTGTCTAGTAAATTTTGGTAAATTATCACTAGTGCATTTGCAATTTCCCTAGCCATCTCTTTTAGCACTCTGAGGTGCATTCCATCAGGGCCAGGAGATTTGTCTACCTTTAGCCCCATTAGCTTGCCCATCACTACCTCCTTAGTGATAACAATCATCTCAAGGTCCTCACCTGTCATAGCCTCATTTCCATCAGTCACAGAACTCACTGCTCCTCTTCAAATAGTGCCATGGAATCTTTTAAATCCATCGAAAAGCAGTTTAACATCTTGTCTGAAAAACCGTCCCTCTGAAAGAGCAACATTCCCTCAAACCTACACTGGAGTGTCCGCTCATATTATGGACCTAAGATTCTGAAGTAAGGTTTGAACCATCAATTATATTCCCACTCCTGCTCACTCCACATACCCACCAATTCTTACCCACCAATTATTTTCTTACACAAGCAACTATCTAATTCTCTCTTAAAAGAATTTTGACAGAGAATTCCACATTGTAATAAACCTTGAAAATCTTGAAAAGAATGACGTTCTAATTTATCACTGACCAGTGGAAATGATCTATCATTATTTACTCTAACATAGCCTTTCATAACCTTGAACAGTGCAATCAAATTATCCCTTAATTATGTTTCAAAGTAAGGTCACAGACTTTTTAAAAAAATCTTTGCAGTGCTGCCTGACTTACTCATTATTTCCAAAATATTCTTTTGTTATTACAGATTTCTGGCATTTACAGTATTTTTGCTTTTTTTCACCCCTTCACCATTGTTGCTTTAGTGAAAGAGCCCAACTTCTCAAGTCTCTCTCTCTCTCTCCATTAAATGCAATCCCCAATGGCATAGTAGAAAAGTCAAAAGATAACATGCTATTAATTGATTTTTTTGCTAGCTATGTGGAAAATGAAGGAGAGTTTCAGCAACAGATGGACTGAGATAGGAGTGGAAGAAGATATTATGCAGTTAGAGGTAGGTGGTCGTTTTGCCAGGTAGGTTCGGAAGGTGGAAATGTGGAAGGTTATGAATAATCTGGTTCAGCCTAGGACAGTGTTCAGAGAATGAGATCAAATTAGTTTGGGGGTGGCACAGTGGTTAACACTACTGCCTCAGGGCACTGAGGACCATAAGACTATAACCATCGAGTCTGCTCCGCCATTCAATCATGGCTGATATTTTTCTCATCCCTATTCTCCTGCCTTCTCCCCATAACCCCTGATCCCCTTATTAATCAAGAACCTGTCTATCTCTGTATTAAAGACACTCAGTGATTTGGCATCCACAGCCTTCTGCAGCAAATAGTCCACAGATTCACTACACTGACTGAAGAAATTCCTCCTCATCTCCGTTTTAAAGGATCATCCCTTTAGTTGTCTGAGATTGTGTCCTCTGGTTCTAGTTTTTCCTATAAGTGGAAACATCCTCTTCACGTCCACTCTATCCAGGCCTCGCAGTATCCTGTAACTTTCAATAAGATTCCCCCCTCATCCTTCTCAACTCCAATAAGTACAGACCCAGAGTCCTCAACCGTTCCTCATACGACAAGCTCTTCATTCCAGGGATCATTCTTGTGAACCTCCTCGGGACCCTTTCCAAAGCAAGCACATCTTTCCTTAGATGCGGGGCCCAAAACTGCTCACAATACTCCAAGTGGGGTCTGACCAGATCCTTATACAGCCTTAGAAGTACATCCCTGGTCTTGTATTTTAGCCCTCTTGACATGAATGCTAACATTGCATTTGAGGCAGCACGGCGACCTAGTGGTTAGCACAACCGCCTCACGGCGCTGAGATCCCAGGTTCGATCCCGGCTCTGGGTCACTGCCCGTGTGGAGTTTGCACATTCTCCCCGTGTCTGCGTGGGTTTCGCCCCCACAACCCAAAAATGTGCAGAGTAGGTGGATTGGCCATGCTGAATTGCCCCTTAATTGGAAAAAATAATTGGGTAATCTAAATTTTTTTTAAAACATTGCATTTGCCTCCCTAACTGCCGACCAAACCTGCAAATTAACCTTAAGAGAATCGTGAACAAGGACACCCAAGTCACTTTGTACTTTCCTAAGCATTTCTCCATTTAGAAAATAGTCTATGCCTAAATTCCTCCTTCCAAAGTGCATAACCTCACACTTTTCCACATTGCATTTCATCTGCCACTTCATTGCCAACTTTCCTAGCTTGTCCAAATCCTTCTGCAGCCCCCTTGCTTCCTCAATACTACCTGTCCCTCTACAGATCTTTGTATCATCTTCAAACTTAGCAACAGTGCCTTCAGTTCCTTCTTCCAGATCCCGGCCCCGGGTTACTGTCCGTGTGGAGTTTGTACATTCTCCCCTTGTCAGTGTGAGTCTCAACCCCACAACCCAAAGATGTGCAGGGTAGGTGGATTGGCCACGCTAAATTGCCCCTTAAGTGGAAAAAAAATTGGGTACTCTTAAAAAAAAAAAAAATTTTTTTAATAAATTACTGGAGAGGGTAGAGTTTTCAGTAAGGGCTAAGGGCAATGGATTCAATGTGTAACTGTAAAGTTATAACTCATCCAAGACTTGATGCTACAAAGGGCAGAGGCAGTGACGGTTCGAGAGGTAGAGCTAAATGTGATCTCTGTACAGGTGAAAGCTGACTCAATGCACTTTGAAAAGCAGTTGCTGGCTACAATCAGATAGGTAATGGTGGATGTAAATGAGGACAGTCGCACAAATGACAGATGAGATAAAGACAATCTTGTGTAAGTAAAAGTTTAACCAAATACAGACTGGGGCATCTATGATAGCTGAACCTGCCAATGAGAGGTACAATTCATTCTCTAGTACAGCTCTGCAGTGAGGAGAGCACAGTATGCCCATATATGGTCATTTACACTTATACCCCCCTTCTTCCACTGCCAGTTACACTTAGTGGCGCAGTGGTTAGCACTGTTGCTTCACAGCGCGAGGGTCCTAGGTTTCTCGGCTTGGGTCACTGTCTGTGCGGAGTCTGCACGTTGCGTCTGTGTGGGTTTCCGGTTTCCTCCCACAAGTCCCGGAAGACGTGCTGTTAGGTGGATTGGACATTCTGAATTCTCTTGCCGTGTACCCGAACAGGCGCCAGAATTTCGCAACTAGGGGCTGGGTAAGTGGATGTTTCCCGAGCCTGCACATCTTTGGGTTGTGGCGGTGAGACCCACGCAAACACGGGGAGAATGTGCAAACTCCACACGGACAGACTCCAATCTTGCTGTCATAAAAGCTAATATACTATTAATTTTGCTCATTTCTTGTTGCACTGGCAAATTAATTCTATGAGTTATGAACACCTCTCTTTCTTGTGTAATATCTGCAATTCTCCATTCCTCTGGCACTACTTCCATATCCAAGGCAGTCTATAAGATTATGGTTGGAGACTGCTATTTGCATCCATACTTCCCTCAGCAATTGAGGATATATCCCAACAGGACTGGGTGACATTTGAATCTTTAACGTTACAAGCTGCTATTCTTTATTTATGTATAGCTGACTACCTCCTACATTTCACTGGTGCATCAACCTCCTCTTTTGTAAAGACAGATGCAGGGTTCTCGTTCAATACCTCGTCACAGCTTCTTCTTTTAACTCTTTTACGTGATGTGGGAATCACCAACTAAGCCAGCATTAGTTGCCTATCAGTAATTGCCCTTGAGAAGGTGGTGATGAGCCAACGTCTTGAATTGCTGCTGGAACACCCAAAGTGCTGTAAGGAAAGGAGCGCAGAACAGCATGGTGGCACAGTGGTAGCACTTCAGTCTCACAGCGCCGAGGTCCCAGGTTCGATCCCGGCTCTCGGTCACTGTCCGTGTGGAGTTTGCACATTCTCCCCGTGTTTGGGTGGGTGTCGCCCCCACAACCCAAAGTTGTGCAAGGTAGGTGGATTGAACACGCTAAATTGTCCCTTAATTGGAAAAAATTAATTGGGTACTCTAAATTTATATTTTTAAAAAAGGCCAGGATTTTGACCCAACAGTGAAGAAACATTGATATAGGGCATCTCGGTGGCTCAGTGGTAGCACTGCAGTCTCACGGCGCCGAGGTCCCAGGTTCGATCCCGGCTCCGGGTCACTGTCCGTGTGGAGTTTGCACATTCTCCCCGTGTTTGCATGGGTTTCGCCCCCACAACCCAAAGATGTGCAGAGCAGGTGGATTGGACATCCGGGAGTGCAGGAGTCGAAAGAGGCCAGAGTCTTGGCCTTTACCTCCCGGAGGCAGCTCTTGTTAATGTGGAGGGACGCAAAACCCCCAAGAGTGGAGACTTGGGTCAGTGACATGGCGGGGTTTCTATGTTTGGAAAGAATAAAGTTTGCCTTAAGAGGGTCCTTGCAGGGGTTCTCCAGGCGGTAGCAACTGTTCCTTGACTTTCGTGCAGAACGTTAAGTGGAGGTCAGCAGCAGCAGCAAACCAGAGAGGAGTGGGGGGTGGGGGGGGGGAGGTTTATGGGTAGTGGATAGATTTTGCTTGTAAAGGGCAGATACCCCACCTTGCTTTGTTAAGTTGTTAATTCGCTTTTCTTTATTATCATGTTTTTTGTTGTTTTCTTTCTGTAGTGGTTTGTAAAATTTTGAATAAAAACAAATTTTACAAAAAAGAATAAAAAACCAGTGCAGCACGGTGGCACAGTGGGTTAGCCCTGCTGCCTGCGGCGCTGAGGACCCAGGTTCGATCCCGGCTCTGGGTCACTGTCCGTGTGGAGTTTGCACATTCTCCCCGTGTTTGCGTGGGTTTCACCCCCACAACCCAAAGATGTGCAGGCTAGGTGGATTGGCCACGCTAAATTGCCCCTTAATTGGAAAAAATGAATTGGGTACTCTAAATTTTTTTTTTTTTAATTTAAAAAAAATAAACATTGATATATTTCCAACTCAGGATAGTCTGTGGAGGGAAACTATGAGGTGGTGGCCTTCCCATGCATCTGCTTTGTCCATCGAGCTGGTAGAGGTTGAGTGTTTGGAAGGTGCTGCTTCCACAAGATATCCTTTTCAGTCCCGAATCAAATCTACCTTTCTTTTGGCAACCTTTTCCTCTTTGTATGTTCATAAAATACTTTAGTGTTCCTTTTGTTATTCACTAAGCTATTCTCAAGCGTGATCTCCTCCACTTCCTTTTTCAGTTCTCTGCATTCTTTCTAATCAGTCTCATTCTCTATTTTATTACGAATCTGATGTTCATTATACACCTCTTTTTACATAAAAACGTAAGAATTAGGAGCAGGAATAGCTCCGCCATTCGTTAAGATCATGGCTGATCTTTTTGTCGACTCAGCTCCACTTACCCGGCCGCTCATTTTTATTCCTGTACTGTTCAAAAATTTATCTATCTTTGCCTTAAAAACATTTACCGAGGTAGCCTCAACTGCTTCACTGGACAGGGAATTCCACAGATTCATGACCCTTTGGGTGAAGAAGTTCCTCCTTAACTCGGTCCTAAACCTGCTCCCCCTTATTTTGAGACTATGCCCCCCCAGGGGCTGGTTCAGCACAGGAAAAAGAGCTGGCTTTTAAAGCAGACCAGGGCAGGCAGGCAGCACAGTTCAATTCCCGTACTGGTCTCCCCGAACAGGCGCCGGAATGTGGTGACGAGGGGTTTTTCACAGTAACTTCATGGAAGCCTACTTGTGACAATAAGCGATTTTCATTTTATTTCATTTCAGTTCTAGTTTCACCCGCCAATCGAAACAAACTCCCTAACGATTCCTTTCATAATTTTATACGTTTCTATAAGATCCCCCCCCTCATTCTTCTAAGTTCCAATGAGTATAGTCCCAGTCTACTCAGTCTAATCCTCTCAACTCCGGAATCAACCTATTGAATCTCCTCTGCACACTCTCCAGTGCCACTACATTGTTTCTCAAGTAAGAAAGCCAAATCTGTACACAGTACTCCAGGTAATTTTTTAAAATTCAATGGTTTTGTGATGCAGGGATCTTTGCCTGCCTTTTGTTTTCCCTTTGCGAGAACATGTTTAGTCTGTAACTGAGTTATCTCCTCTTCGAAGGTCTCGCACTGCTTTACTGTTTTACCTGCCAATCTTTGATTCCAATCCAGCTGGACCAGATTTCTTCTTGGCTAACTGAAATTAGACCTCCAGTGCCTTCACCATAGATTGTGCCGGCGCCTGATCCCTTTCCAAAACGGCTTAAAACTAATTATCACCGTTTCATGGATGTTCTTCCACTGAAGCATCCTCTACTCAACAACTTCATTCGTTTGGCTATGATAGATTGGGAAACATTACTGAAAGGAAGGACAGTGGACAGGCAATGGCAGGCATTCAAGTAACAAATGGGTGAACTCCAAAGTTGTTTATTCCTATTTGGCGCAAGAGTAGAAAGGCAGGGCAGCATGGTGGTGCAATGGTTAGCACTGCTGCCTCACGGTGCCAAGGACCCGAGTTCAATTCAAGCCCCAGGTCACTGGCCGTGTGGAGTTTGCACATTCCCCCCTGGTCTGTGTGGGTCTCACCCCCACAACCCAAAGATGCGCAGGGTAAGTGAATTAGCCCCTTAATTGGAAAAAAAATAATTGGGTACACTAAATTTATTTTAATAAAGAGAAAGGGAACAGTAGCCAAACCATGGCATACAAGGAATATTAGAGATAATATTAGATTCAAAGAAGAGGGATACAAAAAAAACAACCTCAGGATTGGGAACAGTTTAAAATTCAGCAAAGGCAGAAAAGGACATTGATTAAGAAGGGGAAAATACAATATGAAAGTAAGCTCGCAGAGAACATAAAAACAGACTATAAAAGTTTCTGTAAGGGACTTCCGGTTGCGGCTATGACCAGCTAAGTCGCACGTTTGGCTGCTCCTGCGAGGAAGGTGTTTTCGGGCCGATTGGAGGGCCCCTAACGGCGCTGGAACGGCGATTCCCGGTGGGGGAAGGTTCCCAGAGGAGAACCCTGCAAAATTTATGGTCGTCACCCGAAGTGGGGCAGAAAAAAAAGCGGCAGCAGCTCCCCGAAAAAAGCGGGGGAAGAAATCCAAAATGGCGGCCGGCGGCGCACCCGAGGACTGGAGGAAATGGGCGGAGGAGCAGCAGGCCGTTCTCCTGCGCTTCTTCACGGAGCTGAAAGTGGAGCTGCTGGAGTCGATGAACGCGACGACCACCAGGCTGATGGGAGCCCAGGCGACCCAAGAGGCGTCAATTCGGGAGCTGCAGCAGGAGATGGCTGTGAGGGAGGAGGAGGCCACGGTCCTCGTGGGAAAGGTGGAGGTGCACGAGGCACTCCACCTGAAATGGCAAAACCGACTGGAGGAGATGGATACCCGCATGAGGCGGAAAAACCTGAGGATCCTGGGCCTGGCAGAAGGGCTGGAGGGGTCGGACCTCCCGAGGTATGTGGCAGAAATGCTGGGCTCACTGATGGGGGCAGGGGCCGTCCCTTCGCCCCTGGAACTGGAGGAGGCCTACAGAGTAATGGCCAGGAAGCCAAGAGCAAACGAACCCCCGAGGGCGGTGCTGGTTCGGTTCCAGCGATTCAGTGACCGGGAGAGGGTGCTGAGGTGGGCCAAAAGAGAGAGGAGCAGCAAATGGGAGAACTCGACGGTGAGGATCTACCAGGACTGGAGTGCGGAGGTGGCAAAGCGGCGGGCCCGGTTCAACCGGACGAAGGCGGTGCTGCATGCCAAGAGAATCAGATTCGGGATGCTGCAGCCAGCGCGCTTGTGGGTGACCTATAAGGACCAGCACCACTACTTCGAGTCCCCGGAGGAGGCGTGGGCCTTTGTCCAGGAAGAAAAGCTGGACTCGAACTAGAACCAGGGGATACTTGGCGGTCGTTGCCGCTCTGGTACTTTAAGCTGGACACGTGGCTTTCTTTTGGTTGGATTTTCACTTGGCTGTATTTTTGGACCCTTTTTTTTTTCTCTCTACCAGTTTTTTTTCCTTTTTCTGTTATTTATAATGTTATGTTGGGGGGGCGGGGTGGGGGGGGAGTGCCGGGGGTATGTGTTTCTTGTGGGGGTTTTTTTTTTTTTTATCGGTGTGGGATCGGGGACGGGGGTGGAACTGAAGATGGAGGGGTGGGGAGTGGCAGGGCGAAAGCGCGGGCTTTCCTCCGGTTTCCCGCGCACGGGGCAGAGGAGGGAGGAGGGTGGGAGGAAGGGGCGTGGTCAGCAATGGCTCCCTTTCCCACGCTGGAGCGGGGTCAAGGAGGGGTGGTAAGGGGGGGGACGTCCCCCATGCCGGGAGGAGCCGGAGTGTGGCAGGGGCAGCCGGGTCAGCGTAAACCAGCTGACTTACGGAAGTACTATGGAGGGTGCATCGCGGCTAGGAAGGGTCCTAGCCTGGGGGGGGAGGGGGGTGGGGGTGGGGGGGGGGGGAGGGGGGGAAGGGGGGGGCTACCGGGTTGCTGCTGAAAAGGCCAGGGAGGAGAAGTTGAGGACCGGAGGGGTGGGGGGAGGGCACCATCGCCATGGGGAGCGGGTCAGAAGGGGAGGGCTGACTCGGGGCGAGCAGGTGACAGGATATGGCTAGTCGGCAGGGGAGAGGGGCGGGCTGTCCTTCGACCCGGCTGATCACTTGGAATGTGAGGGGGCTGAATGGGCCGGTCAAGAGAACGAGAGTAATCTCGCATTTGAAGGGACTGAAGGCGGATGTAGCAATGCTACAAGAGACCCATTTGAAGGTGGCGGACCAGGTCCGCCTGAGAAGGGGGGTGGGTGGGACAGGTGTTCCACTCAGGACTGGACGCAAAGAACCGGGGGGCGGCGATCCTGGTAGGGAAGAGGGTGCCGTTCGTGGCGGCGGAGGTGGTGGCGGATAAAGAGGGTAGATATGTCATGGTGAAGGGTAGGCTACAGGGGGAGAAAGTGGTGATGGTTAATGTGTATGCCCCGAATTGGGACGACGCTGGCTTTACGAGGCACCTACTGGGCCTCATTCCGGACCTGGAGGCAGGGGGCCTGATCATGGGGGGGGGGGCTTCAACACAGTGCTGGACCCCGTGCTGGACAGATCGAGTTCAAGGACGAGTAGGAGGCCGGCAGCGGCAGAAGTGTTAAAGGGGTTTATGGAGCAGATGGGAGGGGTAGATCCCTGGAGGTTTGGGAGGCCGAGGGCGAGGGAGTATTCCTTTTTCTCCCATGTCCACAGAGTCTATTCTAGAATTGACTTTTTTGTATTGAGCAGGGGACTGATCCCGAAAGTACGGGAAGTGGAGTACTCGGCCATAGCGGTCTCAGACCATGCGCCACACTGGGTAGATTTGGAAATGGGGGAGGCGCGAGACCAGCGTCCGCTGTGGCACCTGGATGTGGGGTTGCTGGCGGATGAGGAGGTGTGTAAGAGGGTCCGGAAGAGCATTGAAAGATATCTGGACACTAATGACACGGGGGAGGTGCAGGTGGGGATGGTCTGGGAGGCCCTGAAGGCGGTGATCCGGGGGGAGCTGATCTCCATACGGGCACATAGGGAAAGGAGGGAGAGACAGGAGAGGGAGAGGCTGGTGGGGGAGCTTTTGGACGTGGATAGGAGATATGCGGAGGCACCAGAGGAGGGGCTGTTGGGGGAACGGCGCAGTTTGCAGGCTAAGTTCGACCTGTTGACCACCAGAAAGGCAGAGACACAGTGGAGAAGGGCGCAGGGCGCGATTTATGAATATGGGGAGAAGGCGAGTAGGATGTTGGCGCATCAGCTCCGCAAGCGGGATGCGGCTAGAGAAATTGGGGGAGTGAGGGAGAGGGGTGGGAACGTAGTGCAGAAGGGGCCAGAAGTAAATGGGGTCTTCAGAGACTTCTATAAGGAGCTGTATCGGTCAGAGCCGCCGACGAGGGGTGGGGGGGATGGAGGGCTTCTTGAACAAATTGAGGTTCCCCAAGGTCCAGAGGAGCTGGTAGAGGGGCTGGGGGCGCCGATAGGGTTAGAGGAGCTAGTCAAGGGGATTGGGCATATGCAGACGGGGAAGGCGCCGGGGCCAGACGGGTTCCCGGTGGAATTTTACAAAAAATATGCGGATTTGGTGGGCCCTGTGCTGGTACGAGCCTTCAACGAGGCATGGGAGGGGGGGGGCTCTGCCCCCGACAATGTCGCAGGCACTGATCTCTCTGATCTTGAAGCGGGACAAGGACCCCGTGCAGTGTGGGTCATATAGGCCTATCTCGCTCCCGAATGTGGACGCCAAGTTGCTGGCAAAGATCCTGGCTACCAGGATAGAGGATTGTGTGCCAGGGGTGATACACGAGGACCAGACGGGTTTTGTGAAAGGGCGGCAGCTTAATACGAACGTGCGGAGACTGCTAAACGTCATCATGATGCCGGCAGTGGAGGGTGAGGCGGAGATAGTGGTGGCATTGGACGCGGAGAAAGCATTTGATAGGGTGGAGTGGAAGTACCTGTGGGAGACGCTGGAACGGTTTGGATTTGGGGAGGGATTTATTAAATGGGTGAAGCTGCTCTATTCGGCCCCGACGGCAAGTGTAGTGACGAATGGTAGGAGATCGGAGTATTTTGGGCTCCACCGGGGGACCAGACAGGGGTGCCCCTTGTCCCCCCTGCTCTTCGCACTGGCAATTGAACCGTTGGCGATGGCACTGAGGGGCTCAGGGGGGTGGAGAGGGCTGACAAGGGGCGGGGAGGAGCACCGGGTATCGCTATACGCGGACGACCTGCTGCTATACGTGGCAGACCCAGAAGGGGGAATGCCGGAGGTGATGGAACTGCTAGCAGAATTTGGGGACTTTTCGGGGTACAAGCTAAACTTGGGCAAGAGTGAGGTATTTGTGATACACCCAGGGGACCAGGAAGAGGGAATCGGGAGACTCCCGTTTAAGAGAGCAGGAAAGAGTTTTAGATATTTAGGGGTGCAGGTGGCAAGGAACTGGGGGACTCTCCACAAGCTGAACTTCTCCAGGCTGGTGGAACAGATGGAGGAGGAATTTAAAAAGGTGGGACATGGTGCCGCTGTCGCTGGCGGGCAGAGTGCAGTCCGTTAAAATGACGGTCCTCCCGAGGTTTTTGTTTTTATTTCAGTGCTTGCCCATCTTCCTCCCTAGGGCCTCTTCAAAAAGGTGACGAGTAGCATCATGAGCTACGTGTGGACGCACGGCACCCCAAGGGTGAGGAGGGTCTTCTTGGAGCGGAGTCGGGATAGTGGAGGGCTGGCATTACCCAATCTTTCGGGGTATTACTGGGCGGCAAATGTATCGATGGTGCGCAAGTGGGATGATGGAAGGGGAGGGGGGCAGCTTGGAAACGAATGGAGAGGGCGTCCTGTGGCAACATAAGCCTGGGGGCCCTAGTAACGGCGCCATGGCCGCTCCCTCCCACGAGGTACACCACGAGCCCGGTGGTGGCGGCCACCCTCAAGATCTGGGGGCAGTGGAGGCGACACAGGGGGGAAGTGGGAGGTCTGATGGAGGCACCGTTAAGAGGGAACCATAGATTCATCCCGGGGAATATGGACGGGGGATTTCAGAGCTGGCACAGGGTGGGCATCAGGCAGCTGAAGGATCTGTTTGTAGATGGGAGGTTTGCGAGCCTGAGAGAGCTGGAGGAGAAATTCGGGCTCCCCCCGGGAAACATGTTTAGACATTTGCAGGTGAAGACATTTGCTAGACGCCAGGTGGAAGGGTTTCCCTTGCTCCCCAGTAGGGGGGCGAGTGATAGGGTGCTCTCGGGGGTCTGGGTCGGAGGGGGGAGGATATCGGACATCTACAAAGTAATGCAGGAGGCGGAGGAGGCATCAGTAGAGGAGCTGAAAGCCAAGTGGGAGGGGGAGCTGGGAGAACAGATAGAGGATGGGACATGGGCTGATGCCCTGGAGAGGGTTAATTCTTCCTCCTCGTGTGCGAGGCTTAGCCTCATTCAATTTAAGGTGCTACATAGAGCCCATATGACGGGGACAAGGATGAGTCGGTTCTTTGGGGGTGAGGACAGATGTGTCAGGTGTTCGGGAAGTCCAGCGAACCATGTCCATATGTTTTGGGCATGTCCGGCACTGGAGGAGTTCTGGAAGGGAGTGGCAAGGACGGTGTCGAGGGTGGTGGGATCCAGGGTCAAACCAGGATGGGGACTTGCGATCTTTGGGGTTGGGGTGGAGCCGGGGGTGCAGGAGGCGAGAGAGGCCGGAGTACTGGCCTTTGCGTCCCTAGTTGCTCGAAGAAGGATACTAATACAGTGGAAGGACGCGAGGCCTCCAAGCGTGGAAACTTGGATTAATGACATGGCAAGCTTTATTCAGTTGGAAAGGGTCAAATTCGCCCTGAGAGGGTCGGTACAAGGGTTCTTCAGGCGGTGGCAGCCTTTCCTCGACTTTTTGGCTCAGAGATAGGGTACAGAGGTCGTAGCAGCAGCAACCCGGGGGGGAGGGGGGGGGGGGTGGCAACAACGGTTGTGGTGGGTTATTTACGGTTGAAATGCGGGCAAATTTGCTCGCAGTTCATGTTTGATGTTGATTGTTGCTTTGTTTGTTTTTGGGGGAGGGGGGGAGGGACAACGCGTGCGCGAGTTCGGGCGGGGGGGATATTTGTTAAGAGGGAACATTTTGTAATATTTTAGAGTTAGTTGGGGTAAATATCTTCATGTAAAAAATTCTTTCAATAAAAATTACTTTTAAAAAAAAAAAAGTTTCTGTAAGTATGTAAAGTGAAAAAGATTGATAAAAACAAATGTAGGCCCCTTACAGTCAGAAACGGGGGAATTCATTTTTTTTTTAAAAAGATATTTTATTACAAACGTAAACAGTAATAACAAAACCGCATTCAAACAAAAGTTAACACTTTTTATGTTTTCCCTTTAAATTCCTTCCCTCCCCATTCCTACCCCCCACCACGACGAATAGCTCCTCAAATATCTTCATGAACGGCCTCCAACGTACCTTAGAAGCCCTCTTACAACAAACTTAAACTTTTCCAACGGGAGAAACTCGTACAAGTCTCCGAGCTAGGCCGCAACCCCTGGTGACGTATCTGACCTCCACTTCAAAAGAAGCACAGTAGCACAAGTGGATAGCACTGTGGCTTCACAGCGCCACGGTCCCAGGTTCGATTCCCCGCTGGGTCACTGTCTGTGCGGAGTCTACACGTTCTCCCCGTGTCTACGTGGGTTTCCTCCGGGTGCTCCGGTTTCCTCCCAGTCCAAAGACGTGCAGGTTAGGTGGATTGGCCATGATAAATTGCCCTTATAGACCAAAAGGTTAGATGGGGTTATTGGATTATGGGGATAGGGTGGAAGTGAGGGCTTAAGTGGGTCAGTGCAGACTCAATGGGCCGAATGGTCTCCTTCTGCACTATGTTTTATGTTCTAATCCATTGCCGGGCAATCCGAGAGGCGAAGGCTGCGACATCGCTCCCGGGAGACCTTGTGGATGTGGTTTGTTTAGACTTTCAGAAGGCTTTCAACAAGGATTCAGTAAACAGTAATAACAAAACCGCATTCAAACAAAAGTTAACACTTTTTATGTTTTCCCTTTAAATTCCTTCCCTCCCCATTCCTACCCCCCACCACGACGAATAGCTCCTCAAATATCTTCATGAACGGCCTCCAACGTACCTTAGAAGCCCTCTTCTGATTACTTTATAAATTTAAAGTGCACGGGATTGTGGGTTGTGTCTTGTGATGGAAAGAAAGCTGGTTCGCAGACAGGAAGCAAAAAGTTGGGGAAAAAGTGGGTATTTTTTTCGATTCGCAGGCAGTGACAATCGGGGTACCTCAGGGACCTGTGCTAGGCCCCCAGCTGTGCATATTATATATCAATGATTTGGATGTGGGAAATAAATGTAGTATTTCCAAATTTGCAGGTGATACAAAGTTGGGTGGGAGGGTGAACTGTGAGGAGGATGCACAGATGCTTCAGCAGGATTTAGCCAGAGTGAGTGGGTATATGCATGGCAGATGTACTTTGATGTGGATAAATGTGCAGTTATCCACTTCAGTAGCAAAAATAGGAAGGTAGATTATTAGGTGAATGAGTGTAAATTGAGAGAGGTTATACTCTGCGAGATCTTTGTATCCTCATGCATCAGTCGTTGAAAGTAAGGAAGCAGGTACAGCAGGCAGTAAAGAGGCCAAATGGTATGTTGGCCTTCGTAGCGAGAGGATTTGAGTATCAGAATAAGGATGTTGTACTGCAGTTGAATAGGGTATTGGTTAAGGCCACACCTGGAGTATTGTGTGCAGTTTTGGTGTCATAGAACAACAAAGGAACAAAGAAAAGTACAGCACAGGAACAGGCCCTTCGGCCCTCCAAGCCCGTGCCGACCATGCTGACCGACTAAACTACAATCTTCTACACTTCCTGGGTCCGTATCCCTCTAATCCCATCCTATTCATGTATTTGTCAAGATGCCCCTTAAATGTCACTATCGCCCCTGCTTCCACAACCTCCTCCGGCAGCGAGTTCCAGGCACCCACTATCCTGTGTGTAAAAAACTTGCCTCTTACATCTACACTAAACCTTGCCCCTCGCACCTTAAACCTATGCCCCCTAGTAATTGACCCCTCTACCCTGGGGAAAAGCCTCTGACTATCCACTCTGTCTATGCCCCTCATAATTATCTGTCGTTGTCTGAGGATGAATGTTCTTGCTATAGAGGGAGTGCAGCAAAGGTTTACCAGGCTGATTCCTGGGATGGTGGGACTGTCATATGAGGAGAGATGAAATCAGTTAGGATTATATTCATCGGAGTTAGTTTGAGGATGAGGGGTAAACCTTTTAGAACTGAGATGAGACGAGGAGAAATTTCTTCACCTAGAGACTGGTGAATCTGTAAAATTCACTACTACAAAAAGTAGTTGAGGTGAAAACATTGTAAAATTTCATGAAACTCTTGGGGCTAAAGGGATCAAGGGATATGGAGTGAAGACTGGATCAGGGTATTGAACTCAATGATCAGCCATAACGAAAGGCGGAACAGGCTCGAAGAGCCAATTAGCCTCCTCCTGCTTCTATTTTCTTTGTGTGTTTCTATGTATTCGCCAAAACCAGGTCCTTCACTGCATTCGAAACATAGTGGTCAAGAAGATTCTTCTGCATGCACTTTGAAATTCCCTTCCTTTACATTGTTTTTCTACATTAGGATAATTGAAACCCCATTATCTTTTTTTTTTAATATTTTATTGAAGGCATTTTCAATATATCATAGAATTTACAGTGCAGAATGAGGCCACTCGGCCCATCAAGTCCATTACAGGCAGCAAGGTAACACAGTGGTCAGCAGAGTTGCATCACAGCTCCAGGGTCCCAGATTCGATTCCCGGCTTGGGTCACTCTCTGTGCGGAGTCTGCACATTCTCCTGGTGTCTGCGTGGGTTTCATCCCACAGGCCAAAGATGTACAGGTTTGGTGGATTAGCCATGCTAAATTGCCCGTGTCTAAAAAAGGTTAGGTGAGTTTACTGGGTTACGGGGATAGGATGAAGACTTAAGTAGGGTGCTCTTTCCAAGGGCCGGTGCAGATTCGAGGGCCGAATGGCATTCTTCTGCACTGTAAATTCTATGATTCTATGGTAAGTCTGCACCAGTCCTTAGAAAGAGCACCCTACTTAAGCCCACACCTCCACTCTCACAAATTCCTTCTCTCATAAACTAACTCGCCTTCTCTGGCATGTCAAAATCCAACTCTTGATTCTGGTGAGTGACCCACAGACAAGCATGATGCACCCCAAACCTCACTCCTTCATTGTAGAGGACCGCCTTGATCCGACTGAAACCAGCCCGCCTCTTGGCCAACTCCGTACCCAAGGCATGGTTTTCTTTGCCCACCTCAGTATCTTCTAGTCGAGAAAGCGATGCAGACACATCGCCATCATCCTCGGCAGCTCTCTTCCCCCCCCCCCCCCCCCCCCCCCCCCCTTCGGCCTCCTCAACACCCTTTGTACTCGATCCACCTCGGGAGGACAGTCCCCCACCAACTTCTCGAACATGTCTGCCACATACTCTGTTCCTGCGTTCCCTCAATCCCTTCAGGCTGCCCCACAAACCATAGATTATGTCTCCTGGAACGATTCTCCAGGTCCTCCACCTCTTCTGGCTCTGTGTCAGGAGCACCATATCTGCCTCCAACGAGGCCAGCCGGTCCTCATGCTCTCCCGCCCCCATCTCTACATTCTGGAGCCCAGACCCTGAACCTCCAGCCTCTGAACCACTTTCAATAGCCGCACTAAGCAGCTCCACCACCTTCCTCGGAGGCTTCCCTCCTCTGCTGCTGGAACTTAGCATTCAAAAGGTCCACCAGTTGCTCAGTAGACCACAATGCCACCCCAGAACCCACCGCTATCTTTTCCTCTAACGCATCTCAAATAGTCTCTCAGCCAGGCTGCTGCCTCTTACTCATTACACTCCATGTCTGGTAAGCCTTTAACTAACCTCACCAATGGAGCACGGCTATTTCTCAGTGGTCTTGCACCTCACACCAGCAAACATCTCTTAAATTGGGTGAAAAGCAATTCTACCTCTAACGGGAGCCACCAAATGTGCGATCACTCACTCCATGACCACCATCAGAGGTCGACGCCCCTGTTATCACCACTTTACTACTTTCACATCTTTTGGACATCAGCTTTGGCCTTTCCACTATGGTCGTCCACAGTATACACCAGTTCCTTGTGCTCATTTTAGTTTTTAGTTTTTTTTGGGGGGGGGGGGGGGGGGGGTCCAGAGTTTGTACGGTGTATCCAGGAAGGTTTCTTGATGCAATATATTGATAGTCCAATTAGGGAAAGGACAGTACTGGACCTGGTATTGGGGAATGAGCCTGGACAGGTGGTTTAAATTTCAGATGGGGAACATTTTGTGAGTAGTGACCACAAGTCTGTAAGTTTGAAGGTACTTTTGGATAGGGATGAGGGTAACCCTCGCGTTAAGGTGCTAAACTAGGGAAAGGCAAATTACGATAACTTTAGACAGGAATTGAAGAATTCGGATTGGGTCCGGCTGTTGGATGGTAAATCAACATCGGATATGCGGAAGTCTTTCAAGTGACAGTTAATTAGGATTCAGGAAAGTTACGGTCCTGAGAGAACAAAGGTTAAGTATGGGAAGTTTAGGGAGCCTTAGTTAACGAGGGATATTGTCAAAAAGAAAAAGGAGCTTTTGTACGGTCTAGAAGAATGGGGACAGTCGAAACCCTTGAGGAGTATAAAGAAAGTAGGAAGGTACTTAAGCGGGAAATTAGGAGGGCTGGGAGGGGTCATGAAAAGTCCTTGGCAAATAGGATTTAGGTGAAGCCCAAAGCTTTTTATTCATATGTAAAAAGCAAGAGGGATGCCAGGGAAAGGATTGGACCACTTGAGGACAGTGGGGGGAATCTATGTGTTGAGCCAGAGGAAATGGGTGAGGTACTAAATTGGTACTTTGCATCAGTGTTCACCAAAGAAAGGGACTTTGCGGAAGTTGATTCTTGGGTAGGGTGTGTGGACAGTCTGGATCATGTTAACATCGCAAAGGAGGAGATACTGGGACTTTTAAAAGATATTATGGCAGCTAAGTCTCCTGAGCCAGATGGGATTTACCCCAGAATACTGAGGGAAGCAAGGGAGGAAATTGCTGGGGCCTTGCCTGACATCTCTACATCCTCATTGGCTACAGGTGAGATCCCAGAGGACTGGAGAATAGCTAATGTGGTACTGCTATTTAAGAAAGGTAGCAGGGATAATCCTGGTAACTATAGGCTGTTGAACCTCACGTCGGTAGTAGGTAAATTATTGGGAGAGAATTCTCAGGAACAGGATTTTTAGAAACAAATGCACTCATTAGCGATAGACAGCATGGTTTTGTGAAGGGGAGTTCATGCCTCACTAACTTGATCAAATAATTTTGAGGAGGTGACAAAGGTGATTGAAATGGCAAGGGCAGTGGATGCTGTTTACATGGACCTCAGTAAAGCCATTGACAAGGTGCCTCATGGCAGAAAGTTGAAGTCACACGGGATCAGAGGGGAGGTGGTAAGATGGATACAGAACTGGCTCGGTCACAGAAGGCAAAGGGTAGCAGTAGAAGGATGTTTTTCTGAAAGGAATGTTGTGTCCCACAGGGATCGGTGCTGGGGCCTCTGTTGTTTGTAGTGTACAGAAATGATTTGGAGGAAAATGTAGTTGGTCTGATTAGTAAGTTTGTGGATTACACCAAGATTGGTGAGTGGCAGATGGTGTAGAGGATTGTCAGAGGATAGAGCAGGACATAGATAGGTTGGAGACTTGGGCAGAGAAATGGCAAATGGAGTTAAATCCGCACAAATGTGAGGTAATGCATGTTGGTAGGTCTAACATAGAGGGGAAACCGTAAATGGCAAAACTCTTAGGAATATAGAAAGTCGATCAATTCAGGGGTTCGCCCAGAGATGGCAACCGTTCATCGATTTCTTCAAGGAAAATTGAACGTCAGCAGTTGGGGGAGGGGGGAGTGGAAATAGGAGGCATGGCAATGTTAGATAAGGACAGGGAACTTAGTATATGGGTAATTAAGGAAGAGGGCAGAGGTAGTAGGGGTTGTTTTTTTATTTAGGTGTTTTCGGGTGTGGGCCCACGCGGTTGTTTGAGAAATATTAATGTGTTAAACTGTGAAAATTACAAATGCTTCAATAAAATATTTTCTAAAAAAAGGAATATAGAAAGTCAGAAAGATCTGGGCATGCAAGTCCACAGATCTTTGAAAGTGACAGCACAAGTGGACAAGGTAGTCAAGAAAGTATATGGAATTCTTGCCTTCATTGGACGGGCCTAGAGTATAAAAACTGGCAAATCAAGCTACAGTTGTATAGAAGCTTGGTACAGCCGTACTTGGAATATTGCGCACAATTCTGGTCTCAAAATACCAGAAGGATGTGGATGCCTTGGAGAGGGTGCAGAGAGGGTTTACCAGGATGTTGCCAGGTCTGGAGGGTGTTAGCTATGTGGAGAGGCTGAATAGGCTTGCACTGTTTTCATTAGAATGACAGAGGTTGAGGGGTGACCTGATAGAGGTCTACATGATTATGAGGGGAATGAATAGATTGGATGGGCAGGCACTCTTTCCCAGGGTGGAGGTGACAGTCACCAGGGGGCATCGGTTTCAGGTTCGTGGGGCAAAGTTTAGAGATGTGCGAGGCAGGCTTTTTACGCATAGGGTGGTGAGTGCCTGGAGCGCGTTGCTAGGGGAGGTTGCGGAAGCAGATGCATTAACGGCATTCAAAAGGCATCCTGACAAACACATGGATAGCATCGGTATAGAGGGATACGGCACAAGGAGGTGCTGAGGGTTTTGGCAAAGGTTGGTATCATGACCTGTACAGGCTTGAAGGGCTGAAGGGCCCTTCCTGTGCTGTACTATTCTTTGTTCCATATATCACCATTGTCCTTCTAGATGGTGAAGATGCTGTCTGAGCAGTCTTTGTGAGTTGCTGCAGTTTAACTTGTAGATAGTAGGGTGGCACGGTGATGCACTGCTGCCTCATAACGCCAAGGATCTGGATTCAATGCCGGCCCAGGGTCACTGTCCATCTGGAGTTTGCACATTCTCCCCGAGTCTGTGTGCGTCTCACCCCCACAACCCAAAGATGTGCAAGGTAGGTGGGTTGGCCATGCTAAATTGCTCCTTAATTGAAATAAAATGAATTGGGTACTCAATTTATATTAAATATATATATTTTGTAGATGATACACACTGCTGCCACTGCGTTGGCAGTGGATGGAGAACATTTAAGGAGGATTTGGTGAAAATCAAACGGACTGCTTTGTTCTGGATGGTGTCAAGCTTCTGGAGTATCGTTGGAGCTGCCTTCATCCAGGCAAGTGGGAGAATATTCCATCATACTGGTGATTTGTGCCCTGTAGATGGTATATTTAGTTCATAATTTATTTGTTTTACAATACAACTTTTGGTTCTAGGATTTAAATTTTAACTGTGAAAACTGGGGTATCTGGTGGAGCACTTTGTGATAATCCTCATGTAAATGCAATTCAAATAAACCTAGGAGTCAATTACACTTAAACTGTTTGGGCGATGTTGACTAGAGGTTAAGAGCTATATAGGTACAGTCATAGAACAGCATATGAAGAAACTTAAACCATGGATAACCAATCAGTGGGCCTTTTAGTAGAGATATGTCTGCAATCCTTGCAGCAAGGGCAGCTTAGAGAGATGTTTTGGTAGTTAGTTTTAAAATAATTTGTAAACCCTAAAGGATTGTAAAAAACATTCATTCTTCCTCAAAACATGTTATAGGAGATAATTAACTCAAAGGATTATTTGAGGACATCCCAGAGCATGCCAAGTTGTCATGGACGCAAATAGAATTTAGGGTGTTTGCTGAGTTTTTGTAGTTGCAGATTAGAATCATTGTGTGGTGCAGCTTACTGAGAGAAGACAACAAAGTAAATGAGTTAGTTAGGCCTGCACTGAAAGAAAAGGCTAGCTTCATCATTCACTAGATGCATGTCGGGCTTAATCTCAGTTTGGATTACATGAAGAAGCTGGAAGACTGCCCAGTTTGAAGCTAGTGGAAAAGTTCTGGAATGGTGAGACAGGCATATGAGGATTATACTCATTGGAGTTTAGGAGAGTGAGGGGGGATCTCATAGAACTTATAAAATTCTAATAGGATTAGACAGGGTAGATGCAGAAAGAATGTTCCCGGTGATGGGGGAGTCCAGAACTAGGGGTCATAGTTAGAGGATAAGGGATAAACCTTTTTAGGACTGAGGTGAGAAGAAATTTCTTCACCCAGAGAGTGGTGAATCTGTGGAATTCACTACCACAGAAAGTAGTTGAGGCCAAAACATTGTGTAATTTCAAGAAGTAATTAGGTATAGCTCTTGGGGCTGGAGGGATCAAGGGACATGAGGGGGAAGACGGGATCAGGGTATTGAACTCGATGATCATATTATATGACGGGGCAGGCTCAAAGGGCTGAATGGCCTCCACCTGCTTCTATTTTCTATATTTCCCCCCAAAATTGATGTAAAATAATCAACATGACACCGAAAAAGATGTAACCTGCCATCTTGAAGGTTTGTGGACTTAGAACTTCAGATTATGACTTTCAGGATCCTTTTGCAATTGGAAATGTGTTCCAGTGCCCAGTCCAACTGCAAGCACATTATTACACTGAGGCAGAAAAATATTCATGAAAAATTCAAACAGCAAATTCCAATCCTTGTAACTGAAATAAAGGTTCTAAAAACAGACTGAAATATTCGTTTGACAGGTTCGTTGGTGAGTTTAAATAAAATGTAACTGATGCACAACAGGTTAGATCCTCTGTCTCTTTGTTGGCTAGGAACAGTAGTTAGGATCAGCAACCTTGGATTACAGATGTGAAGAATAGATAAATTCTTGGAATTTCCATTCATCACTATGCAGTGATCCATGTGAACTTGTGAAGTTCAGCTTTAGCTCTAAATGACATCCTGTGTGAGACAAAGGTAAGTTTTCACTCCACTTTATCGACCAATATGCAGTTTATTCACACTGGGTGGGATTGCTCTCATCTGATTCAGAGAATCAGCCGCAATAGCTTCTCTTCCTGCTCCTGCACCTTTACCCCAAAGATCTATCCTTGGCTCCCTCTATTTCTCATCTAATGCTGTCCTCTGTGAAATCATCCAAAAACTGCATTAGTTTTCACAAGTATGCCAATAGCACTGAGCTCTACCCCACATCCACCTTTCTTGATACGTTCACTGTTGCTAAACTATCAGTTTGAGTGACATAGTGCTGGATGAGTTGAAATTTCCTCCAACACTGGGAAGACTGAAGCCATCGTCTTCCGTCCTTGCTATGAACTCCATTCTTCGGCTACCAACCCCATTCCTTTCCCTGGCAACTGGCCAAGGCTAAACCAGAGAGCTCACAACCTGAGCTCATGGTTGATCTTAAGATGAGTATCCCACAGCATATTTGTACCACCACGAAGATCATCTATGTATTTCCACCTCCCTATCATCTGACTTCACCCCTCCCTCAGCTCATTTGCTGCTGACACCCTCATTCACGCCTTTGTTATCTCTAGACACAACTACAGTATTCCAATGCACTCCTTTGTGGGTCTCATATTTCACCCTCTGTAAACCAAGCATCTGCTGCCCATAGCCTTACTCACACCAAATCTGATTATCCCTGTGTTGTCTGGCCTACATTGGCGCCCAGTAAACAACACTTCGATTTTAAAATTCTCTTCATTGTTTTCAAATTCCTCCAAGGCCTTGCAATTTGCCATCTCTAATCTTCTCCAGTTCCGCAACCCTCGTATCTAATTCCGACCTCCTAAGAAATCCCGGTTTTAATGGTTCCACAATGGGGCATTGTGCCTTCAGCTGCCTGGACCCAAATTTCAGGAATTCCCTTCTTAAATCACTCCGCGTCTCTTTCCTCCTTTAAGTCACCTGATAAAACTACTTCTTTGGCCAAGCTTTCAGCTATCTGCTCTAACTGTGTGTTATGTGGCTCAGTGTCCAATTTTGATTCATAAAACTCCTGCACTTTATGATGCAATTGGTGCTGTATACATGCAAGTTATTATTGTTTTTGATCCCCTTCTCCTTGCATCATCAGAACTTCCATTCAGCCCCATTCAATTAGATCGTAGCTGATCTGCCCTTGAACCCATTTACTTGCCTTTAACCTATAATTCAAATGAGCTTTCACGCGGTAAAGAGACAGCAGCTTCAGGGAGAGATAACGGAATGTACATAATTCTCCATTTCAAAAGGAAACAAAGAGACAATTTATTCAACAGCTATAATTTTCAGGCAGATTTAATTCCTGGAACAGCCACAATACTGCCCATTCAAAATCTGTAATGGGTAAATGCAACATTTTGCCCTGAAGTTTCTATATGTTTTTTAACAAACTCCTGAAAACATTTAACAGAGACACAATCACTGTGCCTTATTGATCACAATCCCCATTAAAACATCCTAATCCATCTCCAATATGAAAGTTTCTTCTCTTGTACTTAAATACAATCATCTGAACTCCTCTAGAAGTTCAAAAGCAAACAGCTCCCACTGTTCAGCTCCCTCATTCGTGTTCTCCTGCTGTTTTTCTGCAATCCAAGCTCTGTGTTTCCTGTTCAGTATTTGATTCCATTCTCCTGTTCAGGAGCAGCATGAACGGCCATGGCATTTGCTATCACCCACAGTGCCCACCAGTTTCACCCAATGAGAATCATAACTGGTCAGTCGCTGTCTTTGAAGGTTCATGGCAGGCAGCCTCCCACGCACACTCTCCGCATATTTTAGGTCCATCATTTCTTTGTTTTTTGCAAAATTCTTTATTTGGGGAGTGTGTGAAAGAGAGAGAATGGGGGTGGGGGGTGAACAAGCAAAAGATCTGGCCTCAAATCATTCCAACAGATGTAAAAACAGGGATTAGGATTTCATCAAGCAGACCAGAAGCTAAACCCAGCCAACCAGAACATTCCTCCTCATCAGCACAACAGCAGCAGTTTTAAAAGATAAAGCCACCAAAGAACGTCTGCAAGATCATTCGCCAAGCTCAGAATCATGAATTAAAAGGCACGGAATTCAGCATCTAACCGCAGTCAGAGATGTAAAAACACACACACACACACACACACACACACACGTCAAAATAGCTGCAAGAGAATGTGAGACAGGTACTGGATGGAGAGGACAAGGCACAAGAGTGAGAGGCAGTGATTGAATACTGAGCACAAATGTGGCAGCGGCTCGTGGAGGTACAACAGGTCAGGGAAGCGGGAAGACCCCCAGCCCGACGTCGGATACACAGCAAACAGCGGGGAAACGGCCGAGGGCAACGGCGAGCTTGCCTCAGCCTGCGAAGAGGCAGCGGACTGAAGCCCCGGCTCGGCCTGCCCGGGGTGGGGGAACCGAGCCGAGACCCCCCTCTCCCTCCTCTCACACCCAGACCCCCGAGCAGGCGGGGCGGGGCCTCTCCCCGGCATCGCCTCCTCTCACCTGGATGTAGTTGCTCTCGCAGTATTCGGCCACCCGGTCCAGGTTGTGGTAACTGTCCAACAGCGCACGGCGGCCCGCGGGGATCTCCTCCTCCAGCAGCATCTGCAGCTCCGCCATCTTGCCCACATCTTCCGACTCTGGGGTTGCGGAACCGGAAACCGGAGACCAGGGGGAGGGGGCTGGACCACTTCCGGACAGCCAGCCCCCCCCCCCCCGGCAACTGGCATCCCTTCCCTAGCAACCAGCATCCCCCCAGCAACTGGCACTCACTAGCAACCAGCATCGCCCCCTAGCAACCAACACCTCCTCCAGCAACCAGCACCTCCTCCAGCAACCAGCATATCGCCCAGCAACCGGTATCCCCCTAAGCAACTGACATCCCCTAGCAACTGACATCCCCTAGCAACTGACATCCCCATAGCAACCAACATCTTCCCCCGTAACTACACCCTAGCTACTAGCAACCAGCAATTACTCCAGCAATCGTAGTCCCCCCGCCCCAGCAACCTGCACTCATCGTCGCAACCATTCCCCAGCAACTAGACACAACCCAGCAAACAGTACTCACCCCTACAACAATCATCCCCCGACAAACCCGCAGCACCCTGGCAACCAGCACAAAACCCAACAAGCTATATTCACCATAACAATCATAATTCCCGCTAGCAACCAACATGCCCAAAAAACCATTGCTCACCTGAGCAACCTATACCAGCATAAACCCTGACAATAGTCACACACTCCAGGAACCAAGTACTAGAATATTGAGATAACAGGTACAACCATAAGCTGATAAATTACTAATAACTACAAGTGAAAGAGGAATCCTGCTAAAATAACCACAATCTAATCCACAGGAAGAAAGAAGCATATTATTATTCAGCAATTTAAATGGTCAATTTACATAGAGAGAGAAGCTGCATCAATAGCAAAGCACAGACCACAGTACAGTAATATCTATTGCCATTCATAACAGGCTGACTGTGCTTGTTAGGTCAGGGGTCTGCACTCTTCAGCGCTGAAGACACATGCAGTTCTTTAATGGCCTCCAGCCCTTTTCAAATGGATCATGTTAACGTGAATAAAGCTTTAAAACAAATGATGTCAAGAAAAGTAAGAGCCGTGTTTTTATTACAAGAGGACCAAAAGGTTAATCATTTTGTTGCACTTAAGGCTTCAATGTATTATTTTAACAAAAACATCCTCTGACTCTAAATAAACTTGATTGAGTGGTATATCTACAGCATGATTATAGATGATACCTTTGGTTTGAGGAGCAGGTTTTATGTTGCAACTATTATTGCTTAAACAATCTCAGACCCGGGTCACTGAATGCGTGAAGTTTGCACATTATCCCCGTGTTTGCGTGGGTCTCACCCCCACAAGCCAAAGTATGTGAATTGGCCACGCTAAATTACCCCTTAATTGGAAAAAAAAGAATTGGATCCTCCAAATTAAAAAAAATATGTTGCTAACACTGAATGTGCTATCAGGAGCAACTTTTTTATCAAAAAGATTAATAGTTGAAAAAAGTTTCCTTAATTCTACACATCTCAAGTTAAAGTTTGTTTTAACAATGGCATTACTGACAAAATTATTTCCTTTAAAAAAAAGTCACCATAGGAACATAAGAACATAAGAACATAAGAACTAGGAGCAGGAGTAGGCCATCTGGCCCCTCGAGCCTGCTCCGCCATTCAATTAGATCATGGCTGATCTTTTGTGGACTCAGCTCCACTTTCCGGCCCGAACACCATAACCCTTAATCCCTTTATTCTTCAAAAAACTATCTATCTTTACCTTAAAAACATGTAATGAAGGAGCCTCAACTGCTTCACTGGGCAAGGAATTCCATAGATTCACAATCCTTTGGGTGAAGAAGTTCCTCCTAAACTCAGTCCTAAATCTACTTCCCCTTATTTTGAGGCTATGCCCCCTAGTTCTGCTGTCACCCGCCAGTGGAAACAACCTGCCCGCATCTATCCTATCTATTCCCTTCATAATTTTAAATGTTTCTATAAGATCCCCCCTCATCCTTCTAAATTCCAACGAGTACAGTCCCAGTCTACTCAACCTCTCCTCATAATCCAACCCCTTCAGCTCTGGGATTAACCTAGTGAATCTCCTCTGCACACCCTCCAGCGCCAGTACGTCCTTTCTCAAGTAAGGAGACCAAAACTGAACACAATACTCCAGGTGTGGCCGCACTAACACCTTATACAATTGCAACATAACCTCCCTAGTCTTAAACTCCATCCCTCTAGCAATGAAGAACAAAATTCCATTTGCCTTCTTAATCACCTGTTGCACTTGTAAACCAACCTTCTGTGACTCATGCACTAGTACACCCAAGTCTCTCTGAACAGCGGCATGCTTTAATATTTTATCGTTTAAATAATAATCCCGTTTGCTGTTATTCCTACCAAAATGGATAACCTCACATTTGTCAACATTGTATTCCATCTGCCAGACCCTAGCCCATTCACTTAACCTATCCAAATCCCTCTGCAGACTTCCAGTATCCTCTGCACTTTTCGCTTTACCACTCATCTTAGTGTCATCTGCAAACTTGGACACATTGCCCTTGGTCCCCAACTCCAAATCATCAATGTAAATTGTGAACAATTGTGGGCCCAACACGGATCCCTGAGGGACACCACTAGCTACTGATTGCCAACCAGAGAAACACCCATTTATTCCAACTCTTTGCTTTCTATTAATTAACCAATCCTCTATCCATGCTACTACTTTACCCTTAATGCCATGCATCTTTATCTTATGCAGCAACCTTTTGTGTGGCACCTTGTCAAAGGCTTTCTGGAAATCCAGATATACCACATCCATCGGCTCCCCGTTATCTACTGCACTGGTAATGTCCTCAAAAAATTCCACTAAATTAGTTAGGCACGACCTGCCTTTTACGAACCCATGCTGCGTCTGCCCAATGGGACAATTTCTATCCAGATGCCTCGCAATTTCTTCCTTGATGATAGATTCCAGCATCTTCCCTATTACCGAAGTTAAACTCACTGGCCTATAATTTCCTGCTTTCTGCCTACCTCCTTTTTTAAACAGTGGCGTCACGTTTGCTAATTTCCAATCCACCGGGACCACCCCAGAGTCTAGTGAATTTTGGTAAATTATCACTAGTGCATCTGCAATTTCCCTAGCCATCTCTTTTAGCACTCTGGGATGCATTCCATCAGGGCCAGGAGACTTGTCTACCTTTAGCCCCATTAGCTTGCCCATCACTCCCTCCTTAGTGATAACAATCCTCTCAAGGTCCTCACCTGTCATAGCCTCATTTCTATCAGTCGCTGGCATGTTATTTGCGTCTTCCACTGTGAAGACCGACCCAAAAAACCTGTTCAGTTCCTCAGCCATTTCCCCATTTCCCATTATTAAAACTCCCTTCTCATCCTCTAAAGGACCAATATTTACCTTAGCCACTCTTTTTTGTCTTATATATTTGTAAAAACTTTTACTGTCTGTTTTTATATTCTGAGCAAGTTTACTCTCATACTCTATCTTACTCATTACATAGGCATTAGCAGCAGGAGAGGGCCATTCTGCCGTTCTAGCCAGCTCTGCCATTTGATAAGATCATACATAGCTGATCTGATTCTGGTCTCAACTCAATTTTCCTGTCTGTTCCCCAAAACCCTCAACCCCATTGTCTATCAAAAATCTATCTAACTCAGCCTTGAATAAATTCAATGACTCAGCCTCCACTCCTTTCTTGGGAAGAGAATGCCACAGAGCCATGGCCCTCTGAGAGAAAACAATTCTTCTCATTTCAGTCTTTAAAAAATAGACCTCTTCTCTTAAAAATCTGTTCCCTAGTTCGAGTCTCCCCCACAAGAGGAAAAATCTTCCCGGTATCCACCCAGTCACATCTTCTCTAAATCTTGTATGCTTCAATAAGATCACCTCTCAGGGCGGCATGGTGGCTAGCACTGCTGCTTCACAGCGCTGAGGACCCGGGTTTGATCCCAGCTCTGGATCAGTGTCCATGTGCACATTCTCCCTGTGTCTGCGTGGGTCTCACTCCCACAACCCAAAGATGTGCAGGGTGGGTGGATTGGCCTAAATTGCCCCTTAAGTGGAAAGAAAATGAATTATGTACTCTAAATTAAAAAAAAAATAAGATCACCTCTCATTCTTCTGAACTCCAGTGGGTATCAACTCAACAGAATTAAAATCATAGAATTGTTACAGCGCAGAAGGAGGCCATTCAGCCCCATCATGCCTGCACCAGCTCTCCAAATGAGAAGTTCACGTACTTCCATTCCCCTGCCTTCTGCCCTGCACATTCTTCCTCTAATCTGTTCAACGGTTTTTCATAAACTAAGCCCTTCATTCAAGGAACAAGTCAAATAAATTTTCACTGACCTGCTTCTAATATAGTTACATCTTTTTTCAAACAACGAGACAAAAACTATACACAGTACTCGAGTTGTGATCGCACAAAGGTCCTGTACAGCAGTAGTAAAGCATCCCTAATTTTCTATTCCTTTCCCCTTGTAATAAATGTCAACATTCTATTTATCTTCACTTGCTGTACCTGCATTTGATGTTGTGATTCATGTACTAGGATACTCAGTTCCCTCTGCATCATCGAGTTCTACAATCTTTCTCCGTTCAAATATTACACGCTTTTCTATTCTTCCTGCCAAAGTGGACAAGTTCACATTTCCCCACATTACACTCAATCTGCCAATTTGTTGTCCACTGATTTAACACTATGCCCTCTTCACAACTTACTTTCCTATCAATCTTGGTGTCATCAGCAACTTTAGCTATCATACATTAATTTACCTCATCCAACTCATTGATACAGATTGTAAATAGCTGAGCCTCCAGCACTGATCTGTGGCACCCCACTAATTACAGCTTGCCAACCCAAAAATTACCCATTTACCCCTACTCTCTTCCTATTAGCTAACCAATCCTTTATCCATGTGTGGTGATTGACCCTTTAAGGGCAACACACCATGTGAATAAATTACCCCTTATACCTATGAGCTCTTACTCTGTGTGACATCCTTGGATATGGCAGCTTGAAATGCCTTTCGGAAATCCAAGTACACCACATCTAAAGGTTCTCCTTCAACCACATTACTTCTTTCTTCCTCAGAGAACTCTAATAAATTATGTAAGCATGATTTCCTTTCACAAAACCACATAGGCTCTGCCTGATCCCATTATGATTTTTTAAGTATCCTGCTATAATTCCCTTAACAATGGATTCGAGCAATTTCCTTATAACAGATGTTAGGCTAACTAACTGGCCCATAATTTCCTGCTTTCTCTGTCTCTCCTTTCTTGAAAAAAGGTGTTATGATTGTTATTTTCCCATCTGCTGCAACCCTTCCAGAATCTAAGGAATATTGCAAGATTATAAACAGTTCCTCTACTATTGCTGCGACAACTTCTTTTAAGGCCCTAAGGTGCAGCTATCAGGTCCTGGGGACTTGTCAGCCTTCAGGTCTAATAGTTTTCTCAGTACCTATTCCCAGGTGATGGTGACTGTTTAATACTTCTCTCCCTTTCATCTCTTGATCTTCAAGTACCTTTGGGAAGTTTTCAAAGCCTTTCACAGTGAAGACAAACATCAAATAACTGTTCAATGCTTCATCATTTACTTGTTTTCCATTAATTGTCCAGATTTTCTCTATCAAGGACTAGTACTCACTTTAGTTAACTCTTTTCCTTTTTAAATAACTGTAGAAACTCCTATTAGCCACTTTTATATTTCTAGCTAGTTTATTTTTTCCCTTTCTTTTCTAATTTCTCCCTTTTTTTAGTCTTTCTTTGCTGGTTATTAAATTATGTCCAATCGGGCAGCATGGTGGTGCAGTGGTTAGCACTGCTGCCTCACGGCACCGAGGACCCAGGTTGGGTCACGGCCCCGGGTCACTGTTCGTGTGGAGTTTGCACATTCTCCCTATGTCTGCGTGGGTCTCACCCCTACAACCCAAAGATGTGCAGGTGAGGTGAATTGGCCACATGAACTTGCCCCTTAATTGGGAAAAAAAAGTTGGGTACTCTAAAAGATTTTTTTTTTTTAAATTACATCCAATCTTCTGACCTACCACTAACTTTATAGAATTGTACCATTTATGTTTCAATTGGAAACTATGCTTAACTTCTATATTTAGCCATGGATGATATAAGAGTCCTTCCTGTTTACTTCCTTTATTCCCATTTCTTTTATTTTAGGTTCATGGACCCATACTCGGAATGTCTCTTTAAGAAGAAGACCCAAGCTGAAGCAGCCTGAATGTCAGGACATTGTGTTCCTAGATTTTGTATTTTGGAGAGGAGATGCAAACTCATTGGCATCGAGTGAATCTTAGGAACCAGCTTTGGAGGAAGTTGGTTCGATTCAACTAGCAACCTGTGGGTTAGCCAGGGACAGTGTTCTGCCTGACAACAGTCAGTGGTTGGTTCCTGCATGATGCTTTTTGAGAGGAATTGGCAGAAATGGTTGACCATAACTGAAGTAGGAGAACTGCTTTAATGTTCTAAAACCAGTGAGTGCCTGGCACATCTTTTCTGTAAATTGAAATAATCCTGAATCTAGAGAAAATAGACAACCTTGCCAGAGAAAACAATCTCAAGCCTAGAAGGAAGATATACCAACATGAAAGCCTATATTTGGAACTTCCAGTGGTGACATGTAGCTGGAGATCGTACGTTAGGTGGCTCCTTTTGTTTTTTGGGCCTTTGCACCCAGTTTTTGAGGAGAAATTTGCATGATTATCTGTTAGAAAGTCTAAGGCAACCAAAGGTGTCAAAAACCCAGAAACAGAATCTGGGGGAAAAGGTGCGAACGAACGTCTGGCGGCGAGTGCGGTCGGAGTTCAGCGGGAGAAAAGATGGTGGGAACAGGCTCACTATGTGGGGCCATGCACATCACGGTGGATAAGCTGGCTAAAATGTGATCGCAGTTGAGTTTGAGTGACTGTTTTCTTTGACAAGTATCGCAAGGAGTGAATGGATGATACTCTTCCCCTGATGAAGGAGACTCTGGAAAAGATGTTGACAGAGATGCGGGAGCAAGGAGGTGTTGAAAGGAGTGGAAAAGGCAGTGTCACAGCACAGTGACCAGTTCACCTCAATGGGTGAGGAGCTGCGGTGGGTCGTGGAAAGTAACAAAGGGCTGAAAGCCAAGGTGGAGGACTTCGAGAACAGGCCACAAAGGCAGAATCTAAGGATTATGGAACCAAAGAGAAAATGCTGGAAAATCTCAGCAGGTCTGGCAGCATCTGTAGGGAGAGAAAAGAGCTAATGTTTCAAGTCCCGATGACCCTTTATCAAAGCTGTAAGACAGAGAAAGTGGGAAATATTTATACTGTGGCGTGAGAATGAAAGATTAGTCATAGCCACAGAAACCCAGGGAAACGGGGTGCTAATAGCCACAGAAACCAAGGAGAACGAGTGCTAATGGCAGTCCCCAGAGAGAACAAAAGGTGTGAAAGGCCAAACTGCAGAGAAACTAACATCAGAGGGTAAAATCTGACAGATGTAGATGTAGGGGGGGGGGGGGGGGGGGGAGCAAAGGGGAGGAGGGTAAGGAATGATGGATAAAATGGAATGGGGTTAAATATATATAAAGAAAATCAAGAGAGAAAGAAATTATAAAAGACAGTTAAATTAAATAGGATGAAAACAATGGGTGGAGCTAATCATCTGAAGTTGTTGTCTACATCTGTCACAGTTTACCCTCTGATGTTAGTTTCTCTGCTTTTTGGCCTTTCACACCTTTTGTTATCTTGAGGGACTGCCATTAGCACTCTTTCCCTGTGGTTTCTGTGGCTATTAGCACCCTGTTTCCCTGCGATTCTTAGGTCATTACTCATCTTTCATTCTCAGTCCACAGTATAAATAAAAAAATTTTTCCCACTGTCTCTGTCTTACAGCTTTGACAAACGGTCATCTGGACTCGAAACGTTAGCTCTTTTCTCTCCCTACAGATGCTGCCAGTCCTGCTGTGATTTTCCAGCATTTTCTCTTTGGTTTCAGATTCCAGCATCCGCAGTAACTTGCTTTTATCTAAAGATTGTGGGGCTGCCTGAGGTGTTGGAGGACCGGAGGTTGTTGGAGTACTTTGCAGAGATGTTCGCCAAGTTGATGGGGGAGGAGGAGGACAACCCCTCCCTGTACAAGGTGGACAGAGCTCATCGGTCACCCCGGCTGAAACCAAAGGCGAATGAGCCACCAAGAGCTGTGGTGTGGTCTACCCGGCGTAGCTGAGATCACACACAACTCCAGAGACTACTACTTTGAGAAGGCAGAGGCATTTGTGAAAGCTGAAGGACTAGGAATGAAATCAGTTTGGTGTTAACCTTTTTCTTTTTTTCTTTTGTTTTCTAGAAAGAACAAAGAACAATTACAGCACAGGAACAGCACTTCGGCCCTCTAAGCCTGGATCGGCTTTCGTGTTTTTTTTCTCTTAAATTGTGTTTGGGATGAGATGTGATTTGGGGCTTGGGAGTCTGGAAGCTTTGGGTGTAGAGGTTGTTGATGTTGTTTTTTTCTGTGTGGAGGACGTGGCTTTGGCAGGGGGCCACCTTGCTGACAAACACAAGTTGGCTCGTGAACAGGAGTGAGGTGGGGGTGGGGGGGACGCTACGGTAATTGGAACCTGTATGGACTTCGATGAGCGCGGGAGGTGTGGGGAGATGGGGGTGGAGGGATGGGGGTGATACTGGTGAGATGGTTTCAAGAGGAAGTGGCTGGGGGGTTTCTGGAAAGAGAGGGGACGATAGATGGTTGACAGTAACTAGAGGTAGGGCAGTAACGTGCCTGTTGGGTGGGGCCAGGAGTAGCGGTTATGACGGATATGAGGGGTGGGGGGAATGAGAGACCCCTGGTCTGGGTGGTGACCTAGAACGTGCAAGGGGTGGGGGAACCAGTGAAGCGAGCATGAGTCTTCTCTTTTATTTGAAGAGCCTGAAAGCTGACGTGGTGTTGTTGCAAGTGACCCACCCGAGGGTAAAAGACCAGGTGACACTTCAGAAGGTCTGGGTGAGTCAGGTGCTCCACTCGGGCTTTGGTAGTAGGGCCCTGGTGGGTAAGAGGTTGAGGTTCCTGATGGAGAAGGGGGTGGCTAACCAGGGGGCAGGTACGTAATAGTGACAGTTGCTTTGGAGGCGAGGTTGGTGATGCTATGTTTGCAGATCCCCTCGGAGGGCGCAGGGGTGCGGTGGGGGTGGCAGCATTTCTGAGGGAGATGGGAGGGGCAGATCATGGAGGTTTTTGCATTCACGGGATAGGGTGTATTTGTTCTTTCTCCCAGTGCACAATTGTATTCAAGGATTTACGTTTTTGTCATGGCACTTTTGACCAGGGTGGGGAAAGCAGAATATTCAGCGATTGTTATCTCGGGCAGTGCTCCACATTGGGTGGATGCGGTCTTGGAGAAGGGTCTAGCACAGAAGCCTGCGTGGAGTTTGGACCGCCCCGGGGGGGGGGGGGGGGGGGTTGGTGGACCCACAATGGTGATTGAGGATTATATAGGGTTTCATAGGATAGGGAGGTTTCACTGTCAGTGGTGTGGGAGGCGTTGAAAGCAGTGGTGAGGAGCCAGGTCATCTCATTTAAGGCTCAGGTGGACAGAAAGGCAAGAGAGGAGCAGCAGCGGCTGGTAGAGGAAATTCTGAAAGTGGATGGAAGGTATGCGGAGGTTCCGACTATAATTCTTCTGGTGAGGAGGATAGAATGACAGGTGAGGTTTGACCTTCTGTACACGGGAAAGGTGGTTCAGCAGTTGAGGCGGGCAAGGGGGTTGTATACGAGTATGGGGAGAAGCCCAGTGGCTTGCTGGCAGGTCAGCTCTGCAAGCAAGGGGCTGCGAGAAAGAGATTGTTCGGGCCTGGGATGAGACAGGGCAGCTGGTGGTAGCACCAGAGCAGGTGAACAAGACATTTGAGGTGTTCGAGAAGAATTTGTATAAGTCAGAGCCTCCGGGGGATGTTTCAGGCATGAGGGAATTTGGGGGCGCAACGGTGGTGCAGTGGTTAGCATTGCTCTCTCACGGCGCCGAGGACCAGGGTTTGATCCTGGCCCTGGATCACTATCTGTGGAGTTTTCACATTCTCCCAGTGTCCGCGTGGGTCTCAGCCCCACATCCAGAAGATGTGCAGGGTAGGTGGATTGGTCATGCTAAATTGCCCCTTAATTGGAAAAAGAGAGTTAAGTACATGAGGGAATTTTTGGGGCGGTTGGAGTGTCCTGAAGTAGAAGAGGAGGAGAGAGTAGGGTTGGAGGAGCCAGTGGGAGTGTAAGAAGCGTGCGTGGCGATAGGGAAGATGCAGATGGGTAACTCATCATGGATGGTTTTTATAAAACATTTCTGGATAAGTTGGCGCCGCTGTTGGTGGAGATGTTTGAGAACGCGGTGGCTAAGGGGGTGTTGTCAGAGACAATGGGACAGGCATCCATTTTATTGCTGCTTAACAAGGACAAGTACTCAGTGGACTGTGGGTCACATTGGCCAATATCTCGAATATTGGCCAATATGACGAAGGTTCTGGCGCTCCGGTTGGAGGAGTGCCTCCTGGAGGTGATTGGGGAGGATCAGACTGGTTCATAAAGGGCAGATAGTTGTCGTCAAATGTGCGGTGTCTGTTGAATGTGGTGCTTTCCGCAGCAGAAGAGGGGGAGTTGGGAGTTGGAGGTGGCGCTGGATGTGGAGAAGGTGTTTGATCGTGTGGAGTGGAGCTATTTGTTTGCGGTGTTGGAGAGGTTTGGGATCGGGCTTAAGTTTGTAGCATGGATGAAATTGTTATCTAAAGGGGGCACTGTTAACGGCACCTCTGCCGTTCTCGCCGGTTCGGTACTCTACAAGCCCAGTAGTAGTGGCAGCCCTGAGAGTGTGGGGACAGTGGAGGCAGCACAAGGGGTGGGGGTGGGGACGGTGTGGGCATCGATATGTGATAACTACCGGTTCGCCCCGGGGTGGCTGGACGGGGGTTTCGGAGGTGGCAGGGGGCAGGGATCGAGAGATTTGGGGATCTCTTTATTGATGAGGGTTTTCTGAGCTTGGAGGAGCTGGAGGAGGAGTTTGAGTTGCCAGGTGGGTATGGGCTCTGGTACCTATAGGTGAGGGACTTTGTGCGGAGGCAGGTTTCGATCTTCCCACACCAGCTGCCCCAGGGGTTAACGGATAAGGTGATGTCGAGAACAGGAGTAGGAGAGGGGTGAGAAATTTCTAAGGAACTGATGGAGTGGGAGGGGCCCCGATAGGGGAGGTGAAGAGAAAGTGGGAAGAAGAGTTGGGTGGGAGTTGGAAGCCGGGTTATGGGAGGAGGCCCTGAGGAGAGTTAATGCATCCTTGTCGTATGCCAGGCTCAGCCTGATACATCTTTTTTTTCTAAAAAGCTTGAGTATCATTTTTCCAATTAAGGGGCAATTTGGTGTGGCCAATCCACCTAACCTGCACATCTTTTGGGTTGTAGGGGTGAGACCCACGCAGACATGGGGAGAATGTGCAAACTCCACACGGACAGTGACCCAGGGCCGGGATTCGAACCCGAGTCCTCAGTGCCGCAATCCTGGTGCTAACCACTGCGCCACCCTTACCTGATACAGTTTAAGGTGGTCCACAGGGCGCACATGACTGTGGCCCAGATGAGCAGGTTCTTTGAGGAGGTGGAGGATAGGTGTGGGCGCTGTGCGGGGGGTCCTGCGAACCATGTCCGTATGTTTTGGGCATGTATGAGGCTGAGGGGTTTCTGGCAGGGGTTTTGTGATGTCATGTCAGAGGTATTAAAATTGATGGTGGGGGAGGCATGGGAGAGATAAGTAAGGATAGGAGAACAAACGGATGGGTGGTTGGGGAAGGTGGCACTGTTTTGTGTAAGCCATGTTGGCTGGGGTCTGTGCCTGGGGAGGTTTGTTGGTTATATTGTTGTGTTTTGATTTTTTTTGAAATTTGATGTTTAAAATTATTAAAATTATTAATGCCTCAATAAAATATTTTCTGAAAAAATAAGAAATTGTTGTATAAAGATCCGATGGTGGTGGGCGTACAAATGAGATGAATTCAAGGTACATTCTGTTGCTTGGGGAACGAGGCAGGGATACCCCATATCCCCCCTCCTGTTTGCGCTGGCAATTGAGCCACCATGCTGCCCCCGGCAGGGTCGAAGTTGATGCCGATCCGAGGAAACCATAGGTGTGAGCCCCCACTGGGAGGATGGATTCAAGGTTTTGGGGATGGGAGGAGCACGGGATGATGGAAATTAGGACTTATTTTTAGAAGGGCAGTTTGAGAGTTTGGAGGAGTTGGGGGAGAAGTTTGGGGACCCACGAAGGGAGAGGTTTGGGATCAAGCTGGGAGAAGTTTGGGATCCCCCAGGGGAGAAGTTTGGGATTCTACGGGGGAGAAGTTTGGGGACCCACGAGGGGAGAGGTTTGGGATCCCGCTGGGAGAAGTTTAGGATCCCGCGGGGGAGAAGTGTGGGACCCTGATGGGGAGAAGTTTGGGGACCCACGAGGGGAGATTTTCAGGTACATGCAGGTGCAGGATTTCACAAAAAGGTTCCCTCGACTTTTCTGGTGGACCTCCCTCCACGGTGTTAGAGGGGGTGCTGTCGGTGATGGCGTTGGGGGTCACCTCGGCAATTTATGAGAGGATTTTGGAGGAGGACAAGGAGGGGGTGAAAGCTAATTGGGAGGAGGAGTTGGGGATGTCACTGGAGGAGGGGTTGTGGTGTGAGGTACTGCGGAGGGTGAATGCCTCAGCCCCGTGCGCGAGGCTGGGGTTAATGCAGCTAAAGGTTGTAGCCATGTAAAATGGCCACCTGCAAAGGACCATGGGAGTTGTGGGCAATTTGGGACACAAACAGGTACACAGCCTCTGTGTATTGCGCAAATAAACCAGACTTGGCTGAAACGTGTATCCATTAAGAGTTGATCATCATTTCCCGCTGGACAATAGAGTTTGAATCAAGGAGTTACAATGGTAGCAGTCTAACTGGCGCCACCCCCCCCCCCCCCTTATTTGGAAAGGCCTACGTGCCTGGGATAATGATAGCTAGTGTTGGTCGTTCTGGGTGAGTGTGCTTAACACTCAATTTGGCTCTGTTTCTTTACTTAGCTCTGGAGTCGCCAGGTATTGTTAAGATACCGCCACAAGTTCAAGGTGAAGTTCAAAGCAATAAAACCATACACCAATTAGTAAGTTCAAACAACTGAGTTTATTATAATACAATTATAATAACTACCCATGCACACGCTAAAAGGATTAAGCTATTCCTACCGCTAAATAAACTAATACTTATCTCAAAGGAACTGCCGGGTCAGGGAACAAGGCCTCTTGCTCTGCTCTGGTCTGCAGACTTCAGGTTGGTATAAGTTAAAAGGGGTCAGGAGTGTCTATCTCTGGTAGCGATCGTTGTGAGACACTTACTCGCTGGCGGCTGCTGTCCGAACCTCTCTCTCTCTCCTTCAGTGTCTTCTTGGCAAAAGCTGGTTGAGGTGCTGGTCCACGGAGGAGTGCTAGTCCCATGTGTGGGACCTGTCTTTTATAGGTCCCAGGGATCCGCGCCCCTTTGGGCGGACTCCCTTACCTGCTTGGAATCGATTGGGTCTCTTCCCAATCGATATGTTTGAATCCCCCCAATACTGAGGCTGTTCCTTAGCTACTGGGCGGGCTCTCAGGCTCTTTGTTTTCGAACCCTGTTGGTGCCTGAGTGTCTGGTATCCTTTACAATGTTGCAGTTGCTTCCCCATTTGTGGCCATTGTATCTGGAATCGTTCCATTAACATGCTAATTATCCCTGTGATTGCCACATTAGTATGCGGAATGTTCGTTTCGGCGCTGTCTGCTTTCTTAACAGACAGAATCCACACCTGCTAGGTGCAGCCTGCTGGGGCTGCAAACATTGTCCATTTTATCCTGTATGCTTTACGTTCCTCCATTTTGTATTTAGGGAAATGGCCAACTTCGGTGGCTACACTAGGACCCGCCAGCTATCGAGGTATCTATCCCCTAATTGGTTGAGATCGATGAGGGTGATTGAAAACCCTATCAATCCATTGGACCTGGAGTAAGGACCGCCCAAAAGGGGGCAAAAGAGACGAAGGATAAAAAGCCCTGCGCACTAGAGATCAATCTCTTTTGGGACCGGCCTGTGTGCGACAACCAAGTTCAAGGACCCGCGACCATTCCTGAAAGACAAGCCCAGCTGAGACGAGCCCAACCACTTCCAAACCGACCACATGGACCCAAATAGAGGCCTTATCTCGCACAGTGCCGGTCACTCGAAGTTAAGTAAAGGTAATCTTAGTCGTTAGGTGTAGTTTTGTACGGAGCCGCGTGTTATTGCATAGAGATACAAGTCTTGTGTTATTAATAAACTGTGTTTTCGAAGTAACATACTGGTTACAAGTGTGGTCATTTGGTTGATATAAGAAACAGCTTGTGGTTCACCCCAAAGTAAAGAAGGCAACAAGGTGGTACACAGAGTGCACCTGATAAAGTTGAGGATGAGCCGGTTGTTTGAGGGGGTGGAGGATATTTGTGAAAGGTGTGGAAGGGGCCCAGCCAATTATGTACACATGTTCTGGTCCTGCCTGAAGTTGAGGAAAATTGAGAAATTTTGGAGGTTGTTCTTCAGCACCATGTCGGCGATCTTACACGTTGAATTTGGAGCCCAGTCCCCTGGGGCCATATTTTGGGGTGTCAGTTTGTCCACCCTGTACCTCGGTGTGGCTGAGGGATTTAATGGAGTTCTTGTAATTAGAAAAGGTGAGATTTTCTCTCAATGGGGGCAAGTGAGGGGTTCCAAAGCAGATGGGGTTTGTTGATTACATTTCAAGGAGCTGGTTACCCTCAACTGCTGGGGGCGGGGGGGCGGGGGGGGGGGGGGGGGGGGGGGGGCGGGGGGGGGGGGCGGTCTTTTGTGTTGGTTTTACTTTGTAATGTTATGTGTTGTAGAGTACCCAATTCTTTTTTTTTCCCAATTAAGGGGCAATTTAGCATGACCAATTCAACTACCCGGCACATCTTTTTGGGTTGTGGCGTGAGACCCACACAGACATTGCAAGAATGTGCAAACTTCTCACAAACTGTAATCCGGGGTCGGGTGCTAATCACTGAGTCACCGTGCCGTCCATGTGATGTAAATGTTAAAATCTGAATAAAAGTATATATATTTTTTTAAATTTAAATTTGTTTATGGGACGTGTGCGTCTCAGGCTGGGCCAGCATTTATTGCCCATCCCTAATTGCCCTTGAGGGGCAGTTAAGAGTCAACCACATTGCTGTGGGTCTGGAGTCACATGTATAATAATAATCTTCATTGTCACAAGTAACATTAGTTTACATTAACACTACAATGAAGTTACTGTGAAAATCCCCTAGTCGCCACATTCCAGCGCCTATATGGGTACACTGAGGGAGAATTCAGAATATCCAATTCACCTAACAGCATGTCTTTCTGGACTTGTGGGAGGAAACCGGAGCACCCGGAGGAAACTCACGCAGACACAGGGAGAACGTGCAGACTCCACACAGACAGTGACCCTGGCCGGGAATCGAACCTGTGACCCTGGCGCTGTGAAGCAACAGTGCTAACCACTGTGCTACCCTGCCGTCCAGTAGGCCACACAAGGCAAGGACGGCAGATTTTCTTCCCTAAGGGTCTTTAGCGAACCAGATGGGTTTTTGCGACAATTGGCAATGGTTTCATGGTCATCATTAGATTTTCAATTCCAGACTTTTTATTGAATTAAATTTCACAATCCGCAGTGACAGGATTTGAACCTGGATCCCCAAGGCATTACACCGAGTCTCTGGTTTACTAATCTAGCGACAATACCACTACACCATTACCACCAATGAAAGCCTGAACTTCAGAAACACATTAACTGAAAGTCATACCAGTGCATCAAACACCCTTTTATTTTATTAATATGTTCTTTATCTTTCCACCACCCTTTGACCTCTGTGTTGTTTGTCTGTGTGTGTGTGTGTATATATATATATAGAGAGTGGAGGTAGCTAGAAAGGGAGGGTGGGGGTTGGAAAGAAGTATTAGGTAGTCAGTTACATTTTCTCAGTTGAATTATAATACTGTACATAATAAAAGTTTACTTGTGTTAATGTTACAAACCTGGTGACTGCAGTTTATTGTTGGGTATTTTAAAATGACATTAAATTTCACTCGTGTTGCAACTCTGGGTCAAGTGGGGCTGGAATTGACCGCGCACTATCCCAGGGTGTCGTGACAATTACGGATCCTTCTCAAAGAGCCTTTCTTTTTCACTGCGATAAATCTTTGCTCAGAGTTATTCAATATTTCCTTAAAACATCTGCCACTGAATCTCTACTATCCTACATAGAACATAGAACATAGAACAGTACAGCACAGAACAGGCCCTTCGGCCCTCGATGTTGTGCCGAGCAATGATCACCCTACTCAAACCCACGTATCCACCCCATACCCGCAACCCAACAATCCCCCCATTAACCTTACACTACGGGCAATTTAGCATGGCCAATCCACCTAACCCGCACATCTTTGGACTGTGGGAGGAAACCGGAGCACCCGGAGGAAACCCACGCACACACGGGGAGGACGTGCAGACTCCACACAGACAGTGATCCAGCCGGGAATTAGAAGTATTTTTCAACAGTTTTACAAGACAAAACAACCCCACAAAAAAAAACCAGGCCCTCCCAAGCCCCTCACCCCAAATGTCAACGGTAACCAACTCCCTGATGATCAAAGCTCAACAATTGTAGAACCCATCACTTGCCCCCTCAGAGCAAATTTCACCTTTTCCAAGGTCAGTAACCCCAGCAGGTCCTCTTGCCATGCCGAGGCTCAGACCTCCACCCCAACAAGACCCGCCTACAAGGCGAAGGCTAAAGCATCTGCCCCCACACCTGCCTGCAGCTCCAGCCCATCCAACACTCTGAATATGGCTTCTAGGGGACCGGGCTCCATATCCACATGTAAAACCCCCAAAATGGTGGTGAACACCATCCTCCAAAACCTATCCAGCTTCAGGCAGGACCAAAACACATCTACATGATTCGCAGGACCCGCCCATATCGCTCACCAACATTCTCCAACCCTCTGAACAGCTGGCTCAACCTAGACTTTGTGAGGGGCGTCCTGTACACTCCCTTCAACTGTATCAGCCCCAGCCTCACGCACAAAGTCGAAGCATTTACCCTCCGCAGCACCTCGCCCCACAGACGCTCTTCCAGCACCGTCCGCAACTCTTGCTCCCATTTCGCCCGGACCCCCTCCATGGACACCCCGTCCTCCTCCAAGATCCTCCCGTAAATCACCGAGGCAAATCCACTCTCCAAACCCACCGCTGGCAGCACCGCCTCCAGCAATGAAGCACTATCGGGGAGACCTTCCTCGCAAAGTCCCCGTACCTGCAGAGACCTAAAGCTTTAGCCCACACCAGCCCAAACGACTCGCCCGACTCCTCCAAACTCGCAAATTGCCCTCTCAGAAACAAATCCTTCATTGCCTTAATCCCCCTCTCTTCCCATCCCCGAAACCTCTCATCCATCCTCCCCGCCTGGAACCCATGATTCCCCCTGATCGCTATCCCCATCCCCCTGCCTGCCATCCCTCTGCAGTATCACCGTCCTAATCTGAGCCACCGTCCCCACCCAAACAAACAAGGTCAGCACGTCCACCCCACTAAAAAATGCATCGAGCAAAAAGACCGACAGGCCTTGAAACAAGAACAGGAATCGCGGCAAAAATTCATCTTTACTGCCTACATCCGAGCTGCCAACGACAGAGGGAAATTGTCCCACCTCAACAAATCTGCTTCACCCTCCTCACCAAATTAGTGAAGTTGAACTTCCAAATCCCAGGCCACCTGCATCCCCAAATACCTAAAATTAGATGCCCAGTAACAGCTCACCAGCATATAAGGAGATCTTATGTTCCCCCCCCACCCCCCTCATTATCCCCTTCCACAACCCTGAGCTCCTCAGCGCAATAGTCAAGGGCTCAATAGCGAATGCAAACAGAAGGGGGGGGGGTATGGTGTATCCCTGCCTCACACCCCATGTAATGTTAAATATCCTGAGTTCATACTATTTGTGCGCATGCTCGCCACTGGTTCCTTATATAGCAGCTGCACCCACGCCACAAACTTTGGCCATATCCCAAATTTCTCCAATAGAGCCATCAAATAACTCCACTCCATCTGATTGAACACCTTCTCCGCATCCAACGCCACCACCACGTCCACCTCCCTGCCCTGGCTGGAGAACGCAGCACGTTCAAGAACCTCCTCACATTTGAGGACAAGTGCCTTCTCTTTCCGAACCTCGTCTGGTCCTCCCCAATCACCTTGGGGAGGCACCCCTCCAACGTTAATGGCAACACCTTTGCCAGTATCTTGGCATCTACATTCAGCAGAGATATGGGCCTGTACGACCCACACCCCACCGGATCCTTGTCCTCCTTTAGCAACAGCGAGATGGAGGCCTGCCCCATTGTTTGCAGCAAGACACCCCGAACCATCGAGTCCTCTAACAATCCCACCATCAACAGCGCCAGCCTATCCTTAAATCATTTATAAAACTTGACCGGAAACCCGTCGGGCCCCGCCGCCTTCCCTGCATGCATCCTCCCAAACACCACCTTCACCTCCACCTCCACCTCCCCCAACGACTCATCCAGCCCTGTCCTCTCCGCCTCCCCCAACATTGGACACTCGTGCCCACTCAAAAACTCCCTCATCTCCTGCTCCTCCTCCAGTGGCTCTGACTTATACAGGTCCCTATCAAACTCCTCAAACACCTTATTAATCTGTTCCGGAGCCTCCACCAACTCCCCCATCTTGTCGTGCACCCGAACCATCTCCCTCGCCGTGGGAGGATTCTTCCCCCTCCCCCATCAACGCCGCAAACATTTTTGCAAAGTACTCGGTCGGCCTCGGCCCTCAATCCCCCCCCCCCCCCCCCTCCCACCCGCATGCAGGCCCACAATTCTCAGATTTTGCCTCCTTGACCTGTTTTCCAGATCCTCCACCTTGGCTCTGAGCCCTTTGTTTACCTCCGCCACCCTCCACAGTTCCTCACCCATTGACGTGAACTGGTCGCTGTGCTGTGACAGAGCCTCCTCCACCCCCCTCAACTTCTCTCCTTGTTCCCGCACCTCGATCAACATCTTCATCACAGAGCCTCCTCCACCCACTCCTTAATTGCAGTCACCATCTCTCTCCGAAACACCTCCATATGCTTGGCATACAGCCTCTCGAACTCCACCAGCATCACCTTGGTCAGAGTTTCCACCATGAGGGGAGCGGCCCCAACTATCAACCCAGGCCCCGCCATCTTTCTTCCTGCAGGACTCTCAACCTCACTCGTTGGCAGACTTTCGCTTGCCCCCTTCTTTCCAGCACCCTTCTTCTAGGTCCTCAACATTTCTCGTCTTCCTTATGGCTTCCCACATCAACTCATTCACAAATTACCCCTGAAACCGGAAACAGAATCATACCTTACAGACAATGTCCCAGACACAACTATTTCCATTCCTGGGTGTCCTGTCTCACTGGCAGGACAGACCCAATGGGATGGCGGCACAGTGGTATACAGTGGGGAAGGGGTTGCCCTGGGAGTTCTCAACATCGACTCTGGATCCCATGAAGTCTCATGGTTTCAAGTTAAACATGGGCAAGGAAACCTCCTGCTGATTATCAACTACCGGCCACCATCAGCCGATTAATCAGTACTCCTCCATATTGAACACCCGCTATTCTCCCACCCGGCGTGGGGGGTGGAGAATCACGCCCAGTGTGTTAAACCTAAATAAAGGTAATTATAACAATTTGATGGCAGAGTTGGCTAAAGTGAACAGAGAAACTAGTTTAAAAGGTAGGATGATGGGAGACTTTTGGTGGCAACATGTAGGTGGAGGTTGCACATTAGGTGGCTCATGCTAGAGTCACAAGTAGGCTTTAAAAAAATTCATTTATGGGATGTGGGCGTCGCTGGTTAGACCAGCATTTTTGCCCATCCCTAGTTGCCCTTCAGAAGGTGATGTTGAGTTGCCTTCTTGACCCGCTGTAGTCCATGAGTTGTAAGTATACCCACTGTGCTGTTGGGGTGGGAGTTCCAGGATTTTGCCCAGCGAGTTAGGGAACGACGATATAGTTCCACATCTGGGTGGTGAGTGACTTGGAGGGGAACCTCCAGGTGGTGGGGTTCGCAGTTGTCCTCTGCTCTTGTCCTTCTAGATGGTGTTGTGGGTTTGGAAGGTGCTGTCTAAGGAACCTTGGTGAGTTACTGCAGTGCACCTTGAAGATGATGCACACAGCTGCCACTGTTCGGTGATGGAGGGTTTGAATGTTTGTGGAAGGGGGAGCAATCAAGCGGGCTGCTTTGTCCTGGATGGTGTTGAGCTTTTAAAGTGTTGTTGGAGCTGCACTCATCCAGTCAAGTGGAGAGTATTCCATTACACTCCTGATTTGTGCCTTGTAGATGGTGGACAGGCTTTGGGGCGATCAGGAGGTGAGTTACCCACCGTAGGATTCCTAGTCTTTGACCTGCCCTGGTAGCCACAGTATTAATATGGCTCGTCCAGTTCAGTTTCTGATCAATAGTAACCCCCAGGATGTTGATTGTAGGGGATTGAGCAATGGTTATGCCATTGAATGTCAAGGGGCGATGGTTAGATCCTCTCTTGTAGGAGATAATAATAATAATCACTTATTGTCACAAGTAGGCTTCAATTGAGTTTTTTTTAAATTTTAGATCACCCAATTATTTTTTTCCAATTAAGGGGCAATTTAACGTGGCCAATCCACCTACTCTGCACATTTGTGGGTTGTGGGGGTGAAACCCACGCAGACGCAGGGAGAATGTGCAAACTCCACACGGACAGTGACCCAGAGCCGGGATCGAACCTGGGACCTCAGCGCCATGAGGCAGCTATGCTAACCACTAGGCCACCGTGCTGCCCTGGCTTCAATTAAATTACTGTGTCGCCCCAGTCGCAAAATTCCGGCGCCTGTTCGGGGAGACCGGCTTGGGAATTGAATCCGCGCTGCTGCCTTGTTCTTCATTACAAGCCAGCTGTTTAGCCAACTGTGCCATTGGTCATTGCCTGGCACTTGGCGTAATAATAATCTTTAGTTTCACAAGTAGGCTTACGTTAACACTGAAATTAAGTTACTGTGAAAATGGCCTGATCGCCACACTCCAGCGCCTGTTCGGGTACACTGAGGGAGAATTCAGAATGTCCAAATCACCAAACCGCACATTTTTGGGGATTTGTGGGAGGAAACTGGAGCACCCGGAGGAAACCCACACAGACACAGGGAGAATGTCCAGACTCTGCATAGACAGTGATCCAAGTGTCATGGGAATGTCACTTTAAGAAATGTTTGTCTTCTCAAGTGGCTGCAGTGATGTTATTGTGGGGGTGGAGCTGGAATGTGATTCTGTCTTTTACTTTCGTTTTGAGCTGGAAGCTGCTTTGTGTTTTACTTTCATTTTAGGTAGTTGGGAGCTGCATTCAAGCAAGAAGGTGTATTGATCTCTCTCTCTCTCTCTCTCTCTCTGCAATCTAAAGAATGTCTTCAGCTCATTTGATAATTTAAAAGTGATACCTGCTTTCTGTAGAGAATTCAAATGTGCTGTCTTTGTTAAAAAGGGTATTTGACTTATGGATGTTGCTAGGAAAGTTATTAAGGGTTACCTATAGATTATTGTACCTGTGGGGATTATCACTGTTGGTAGTTGATAAGATGTTTACTGTGTGTTTATAAAATGTTAACTGGATTCATAGAATAAATATTGTTTTTGTTTAAAAATACTTTAGATCTCTGTTGCATCACACCTGTGACGTGCTCCCCATAACTAAAATCTATTAAAAGTTATGGGCCAGGTGAACTCCATGATATACTTTGGTGTTCTCTAAACCGTGGCCCATAATACAAGCCACTCGTCAGCCCAAGCCTGGGTATGATCCAGGTCTTGCTGAATTTGGACATGGACTCCTTCATTATCTGAGGATGCTAAACTGTGCGGTCATCCCCACTTCCGACCTTATGATGGAATGGAGGTCATTGATGAAGCAGCTGAAGATGGTTGGGTCCATGACACTATCCTGCAATGGTGTCCTGGAGCTGAGATAATTGACTTCCAACCACCACAACCATCTTCCTTTGTGCCAGGTTGACTCCAACCAGTAGAGAGTTTCTCTCTTGATTCCCATTGACTCCAGTTTAGCTAGGGCTCCTTGATGCCATATTAGGTCAAATGCTGCCTTGATGTCAAGGGCAGTGACTCTCACCACACTCCTGGCATTCAGCGCCTTTTGTCTTTATTTGAACCAAGACTGTATTGAGGTCAGGAGCTGAGTGACCCTGGCAAAACGCAACCTGAGCATCTGTGAGCAGGTTATTGCTGAGTAAGTGCCACTTTATAGCACTGTTGAAGACTCTTTCCATCACTTTGCTGATGATAGAGAGGAGGCTGGTAGGCGGGAATTGGCCGGGTTGGATTTGTCCTGTTTCTTGTGCACAGAACACACCTGGACAATTTTCCACGTTGCCGGGTAGATGCCAGTGTTGTAGCTGTACTGGAACAGCTTGGTTAGGGGGTGTGGCAAGTTCTGGAGCACAAGTCTTTAGTACTATTGCTGGAATATTGTCAGTGCCTACAGCCATTGCAGTACCCAGTGCCTACAGCCATTGCAGTACCCAGTGCCTACAGCCATTGCAGTACCCAGTGCCTACAGCCATTGCAGTACCCAGTGCCTACAGCCATTGCAGTACCCAGTGCCTACAGCCATTGCAGTACCCAGTGCCTACAGCCATTGCAGTACCCAGTGCCTACAGCCATTGCAGTACCCAGTGCCTACAGCCATTGCAGTACCCAGTGCCTACAGCCATTGCAGTACCCAGTGCCTACAGCCATTGCAGTACCCAGTGCCTACAGCCATTGCAGTACCCAGTGCCTACAGCCATTGCAGTACCCAGTGCCTACAGCCATTGCAGTACCCAGTGCCTACAGCCATTTCTTGATACCGTGTGAAGTGAATCGTATTGGCTGAAGACTGACATTTGTGATGCTGGGGACCTCCGGAGGAGAACGAGGTGGATCATCCACTCAGCACTTCTTTTTTCTTTTAGAAAATATTTTGTTGAAGCATTTGTAATTTTCACAATATAACATTTTGCCATTTCTAAAGCAACCACGTGGGTCGACGCACATAATACCACCTAAAAGAACAACAAACAATAAACCACGTACCCCACTTCTATCCGCCCTATCCCCAATTACCCGTATACTAAATTCCCTGTCGTTATTTAACATTACCATGCCTCCTGTTTTCCTCCCCCATCCTTTTCCCTTTTCCCCCCCCACCTTACTGCTGACGTTCAATTTCTGTTGAAGAAATCGATGAATGGCCGCCAACTCCGGGCAAGTCCCTGTATTGATCCTCTCAGAGCGAACTTAATTTTCTCCAGACTGAGAAACCTACCATTTCGCTGACCCACAATCCTGAAGGGAAGGTTTCGGAGATATACAGGGAATTGTTAGAGTGGGAAGCGGCCCCTATCAGAGAGGTGAAGAGGAAGTGGGAAGAGGAGCTAGGAGGGGAGCTGGAAACTGAACTGTGGGAAAAAGCCTTGAAAAGGGTGAATGCATCCTCGTCCTGTGCTAGGCTCAGCTTGATTCAGTTCAAGGAAGTCCATAAGGTCCACATAATGGTAGCCTGGATGAGTAGGTTCTTCGAGGAGGTGGAGGACAGATGTGTTTAATGTCTCCAAGATCGGAAAGCTCTCCTAGATGAATAGATCCCCAAACCTCTCAATCCCTGCCCGCTGCCATACCTTAAAGCCCCCATCCAGCCCCCCCAGGACAAACCGGTGATTGTCACAGATCGGTGACCACACTGACGCCCCCTCCAATCTCATATGCTACCTCCATTGCCCCCACACTCTTAGGGCTGCCACCATCACAGCACTTGTGATGTGCCCCCACTTCGGGGGCTCCGAGTCGCTCCATCTCAGCAAGATCCGTCTCCGGGCCACCAGGGAGGAGAAGGCCAAGATATCGGCCTCCCTCCCCCCCCCCCCCCCCCCCCCCCACTCCCACCCCCACCCCACCCTTTGCCCCCAGATCCTCCGACGCCCCAAATATTGCCACTTCTGGATTCGGTGTTACCCTACCTCCCAGCACTTTTGACATAACATCCGCAAATCCCTGACAGAATTCCCTCCGTTTCGGACATGCCCAAAAATATAAACATGGTTGGCCGGGCTACCCCCACACCACCCACATCTGTCCTCCACCTCCTTTTTTTGTCAATGACCCTTTGTCAAAGCTTTGACAAAGCGTCATTGGACTCGAAACGTTAGCTCTTTTCTCTCTAGACAGATGCTGCCAGGCTTGCTGAGATTTTCCAGCATTTTCCCTTTCGTTTCAGATTCCAGCATCCGCAGTAATTTGCTTTTCACCAGGGCAGGGCATCTGCCCCCTGCTGAATTTTGAACTTAAAATCATGGAATTTACAGTGCAGGAGGCCATTCGTCCCATCGAGTTTGCATCGGCCCATTGAAAGAGCACCCTACTATTTTTTAATAAACATTTTATTGAGGTATTTTTGGTATTGTAACAACAACAAAATAAACAACGTACATGAAACTATAAACATAGTGCAAAAGCCGTCTCCCTTCCTTACGGGTCCCACCTTTATTAACCCCCTACTCTAAGCTAAACTAAACCCCCCCCCCCCCCCCCCCCCCCCCCCCCCCCACCACCCCCTTCTGCTGACGATTAATTTTCCCCGAAGAAGTCGACGAACGGTTGCCACCTCCGGGCGAACCCTAATATTGACCCTCTCAAGGCGAACTTGATTTACTCCAAACAAAGAAAGCTAGCCATGTCCGATAGTCAGGTCTCCGACTTCGGGGGCTTTGAGTCCCTCCAAGCTAATAGTATCTGTCTACGGGCTACCAGGGAAGCAAAGGCTAGAACGTCAGCCTCTTTCTCCTCCTGGATTCCCGGGTCTTCCGACGCCCTGAAAATCGCTACCTCTGGACTCAGTGCCACCCTTATTTTTAACACCGTGGACATGACATCAGCAAACCCCTGCCAAAATCCCCTAAGGTTTGGACATGCCCAGAACATGTAGACATGGTTCGCTGGTCCTCCCGCCCATTTTGCACACCTGTCTTCCACCCCAAAGAATCTGCTCATCCGGGCCACTGTCATGTGAGCCCGGTGAACAACCTTAAATTGTATCAGGCTGAGCCTGGCACATGTTGCGGACGCATTGACTCTACTCAATGCGCCCGCCCAAAGACCATCCTCTATCTCTCCTCCCAGCTCCTCCTCCCACTTACGCTTCAGCTCCTCGGTCTGTGTCTCCTCTGACCCCATAAGTTCCTTGTAAATGTCAGAGACTCTCCCTTCTCCTACCCACCCACTGGAATCTACCCTGTCCTGAATCCCCCTTAGCGGGAATGTTGACACCTGTTTACGTAGGAAGTCACGCACCTGCAGATACCTGAATTTGTTTCCCCTCGCCAACCCAAACTTCTCCTCCAGCGCCCTCATACTCGGAAGGCTCCCCTCCATAAACATATACCCCATCCTCTCAATCCCTGCTCTCCGCCATATCTGGAACACCCAGCCATACTTCCCAGGACAAACCGGTGATTATTACAGATTGGGGACCAGACCGATGCTCCCTCTGCTCCCACATGTCTCCTCCATTGCCCCTAGACTCTCAGGGCCGCCACCACGGGGCTGATGGAGTACCGTGCTGGCGGGAACGGCAGAGGCGCAGTTACCAACGCCCCAGACTGTGCGCTTGCATGAAGCCGCCTCTATACGCTCTCATGCCGACCCCTCCCACACCACCCACTTCCTGATCATGGTTATATTCGCCGCCCAGTAATAGTTACTAAAATTTGGCAGAACCAGCCTGCCCTCTCCCCAACTCTGCTCAAGTATTACCATCCTTACTCGCGGGGTCTTGCCACCCAAACGAAAAGAGCACCCTACTTAAGGCCACACCTCCACCCTATCGCCGTAATCCAGTAACCCCATCTAACCTTCTTGGACACGAAGGGGTAATTTAGCATGGCCAATCCACCATGCTAAATCTCTGCACATCTTTGGATTTGTTGGAATTCATGGAAGGTCAGGTATGTAACACCAGTGTAATAGGGCAGTAAGTTATTCGGGAGATGCAGGTCGCAGAGAACTTGTCCAATTTAAAACATCAGCAGTTTCTTAGGTAGCGGCGTGCTGTTCCTGCTGCCACGTTTAGCTAGTGTTTTTGTTAACCAAGGAGGTTGTGTTTTCCTCGAACTGTCTTCACGTCTACTACTTGTCACTCCAATGATCATAGAGAAGGTCTAAAAAACAGTGGTAGGAGAAGAGTCGAGAAAGCTCCAGACGCACAACTTCCAGAATCTCCCTGATGAAATTGAACTGAAGAGATTGCCTGTGAGGTTCACAGGGCGGGAAATGGGGAACCATGGAACCGAGTACCAAGTAGGAAGAGGTGATTTTAGGAATGGGTGCGTTTTCAGTGAGAAGGATTAGAGAAGGGACTGGATTTGTGTGAGCAGTTTCAACTTGCTCAAAACAGTAGAGGCACCCTGAGCTTGAAGGGGATAAATTCAAAACTATGCTGCGAAAACAATATTTCAGTGAGTGACTGGTTAATTTATGGAATAGGTTCCCTTGGAAGTCAGTGGAAGAAGTTGCTATTGATTCATTCAAATGTAGAACAGACGTTTTTCTGGAAAATAACATTTTGGGATGCGGTTTGTGAGTAATTGCGAGATGACCTGTAACAAGTGTCACGTGTTTGGGGTAAAAGTAACTTTGGACCAGTGATTCCCCAAGCTCTTCACCACTGGACCATTGCAGACTAACCAATTGCGATTAATTGCCATGGTTACTGACAAATCTATTATATCATTATAACATCCAAGATCACCAGGTGGTTGGAAACAAACTAGAAGACCTTGGTCTTTCTTCATTTCTATGTTCCTGTGAATGTGAATTTTGTAGTCCTTAAGTAAGAAGTCTTACAACACCAGGTTAAAGTCCAACAGGTTTGTTTCAAACACGAGCTTTCGGAGCACTGCTCCTTCCTCAAGTGCTCCGAAAGCTCGTGTTTGAAACAAACCTGTTGGACTTTAACCTGGTGTTGTCAGACTTCTTACTGTACTCACCCCAGTCCAACGCCGGCATCTTCACATCATTGTAGTCCTTAAGACAGAGGAGTTCATTCGGCCCATCATATCTATGCTGTCTTGCTATAGAGAAATCCAGTCAGTCCCATTATCCAATGCTATCCCCATTGCTCTGCAAGTTTATTTCCTTCAAGTGCCCACCATCCAATTTCCTTTTCAAATCATTTAGTTCTCTGCTTCCACCACGCTCGTAGGCTGCAAGTTTTTGGTCATTATCACTCACTGCAAAAAAACGTTCTTCCTCACATTCACTCACCCCTCCACCCCATGCATCTCTTGTTCAAAGCCATAAATTTGCAATGAAACTGAAAGTGCTCGAAATACTCAGCCCCCTTGTCCTTATGCCATCAGTGAATGGGAAAGGCTTTTCTTTGTCTACTTTAGTCACACCTGAAGCTTGCACACTCTCTATCCAATCTCCCCTCAATCTCCTTTGTTTCAAGGAGAACAACCTCAGCTTCTCCAACCTAACCTTGTCCCTCATGCCTGGAATCATGCAGGTAAATCCCTTCTATACCCTCCCTAAAGTGTGGTGCCTAGGACTGGACACAGTTGTGGCCAAACCAGAATTTTATAAAGGTTCATCATAACTTCCCTGCTTTTGTACTCCGTGCTTCTATTTATGAAGCCAAAGATGCCACATGCTTTGTTAACCACTCTCTCAATAAGTTCAAAGATCGACATACATTAACCTTGCCTCTCTGCCAAGGATAACTGATTGGACACAGCGTCACGTTTTCGCTGTTTATGAAAACCTAAATGTTCCATACTGGCAACCAACACTAAGATTATAAAGGATATGTTATTGCTGCAATTAAATACTTTACCATTTGGTGAGCTCAAAGTTCTAGATTGTCTGCCGTCCTCATTACAATGGTCTTGTTTTTGAAGAAGGACATGAGAGAGAAAGAAATTCAGGCAATAAGTGGTTGAGATCTGGAATGCATAGCCCAAGTGTGTGGTGGAGGCAGGTTCAATCGAAGCTTTTAGATTGTTATCTGAAAAGGAAGTGTGGGCAGGGTTACAGAGAGAGGTAGAGGAATGGTACTTGGTGAATTCACCATTCTGAGAGAGGTGCAGACTTTTTAAAAAAGTTTTCCAATTAAGGGGCAACTTAGTGTGGCCAATCCACCTACCCAGCACATCTTTGGGTTGTGAGGGTGAGATCCACTCCAACAAGGGGAAAATGTGCACGTGCACGGACAGTGAGCTGGGACCAGGATTGAACCCGGGTCCTTGGCGCAGTGAGGCAGCAGTGCTAACCACAGCGCCACCGTACCGCCCAGGTGCAGACATGATGAGCCTACTTCTATTCTGTAACAATTTTGTGATTGAAATGCCATGATGTCACCCCCTGCATAATCTTCACACTCTGTTTAACATTCAATGCTGTTAGCTTAATATACCAAAGACTCAAATCAGCTTTGCAATATCTCAGGACAAAACATGAATGATCTACTTCCACATACAGGATTTAGATGCAACTGGGAATATGAGAACCATCTATTTTGTAGGATAATTGAGTCTAACCTGGAACTTCCGGCTCAGAAGCAGGGATGCTACCCACTGTGCCACAAGACCGGCAACACATTTATGTAAGCCTAAATAAAAGAACTATTAGTTGCCAGCTGGAATCTAATTCTTTGCACCATACTTTAGGAAGGCTTTGAAGAGGGTACAAAAATATTTGCTAAAATGGCTCCAGGCATTAGGGATCAGTTAACGTGACTGGACTGGAGAGGTCGGGATTGTTCTCCTGCGGACACAGACAGCTAAAGAGGAAACTTGATAGAGGTGTTCAAAATCATGCAGGGTTTAGAGAGAGTAAATAAAGAGAAACATTCCAATGGATAAAGGTTGAATAACAAGAGGACGCAGATTCAAGGTGATTGCCAAACAAAATCAGAAGTGACATGAGGAAAAATATTTCTACGCAATGCGCGGTTAGGATTTGGAATGCACTGTCTAATAGGATGGTGGATACATACTCAATAGTCACCTTGAAAAGGGAATTAAATAAATACTTGAAGGAGGAAAATTTGCATGGATGTGGATAATGTGTAGAACTGACTGCATTGTCCTTTGAATGAGCTGGCACAGACACGATGGACAGAAGGTCCTCCTTCTGTATCGTACTGGTCTTATGATTTGCTGATATTCACTGGTATCACGGTCAGCTATATTTAGTTTTTTTTTTAAGGGTGGCACGTGGCGCAGTGGTCAGCACTGGAACTACGGCGCTGAGGACCCAAGTTCAAATCCCGGCCCTGGGTCACTGTCCATGTTTTCCCTATGACTGCGTGGGTTTCACCCCAACAACCCAAAGATGTGCAGGTGGCTTGGCCATGCTAAATTGCCCCTTAATTGGAAAAAAAAAGCATTGGGTACTCTAAATTTATTTTAAAAAAAGCTATATTTAGTTTTTTAGCTCGAACGTTTCCACGACATAACTAAACTAATAATTTGAAAGCAATATAAGTGACTATTTCATGCAAAATACATTGTTAACTCTTTCTCAATCTTATAAAGTGTTTGTTAAAAAAAACTATTTCTCAATCAATCAGTTCCCCGTGTGGGATTTTGGGAATGAATGTCCCAAGATCCAGATTTCACCTTCTCAGCATCACAATCCTTTTTCAAGCCATTTTCTCTTCTATTCTTAATTAATGTAAGATAGCGTGACACAGACAAAGGAAAATCATAATACATTATAGGGAAAGCAACAAAAACTAAACTCCCCTCCCCTCGAAATATGATATCAAGAAATTATCCTCTGCACTTGAAGATCCTTTTATCCTTGAGGATAATTCTGAATAAGTATTTTTTTTCTCTTCAGCCTTCAAATGCTCCAATTTCAGCATTAACTCAAGGGAACCCAACAATCAAATTTTGCCTTTCAAATTCTATGCCCTCCCCTATTTCCATTTCAATCTGTCAGATGAACAATAGAGCGGCCCGCGACTGGCGCCGTGCCAAATGCGCTGGCGCCAATTCCCCGCTCCAAGGAGAATCGTGTGCTGGCGTCGGGGCAGCGTGGCACAGTTGCAGGGATTCTCCGGCCCGGCACGGGACTGGGAGAATCCCGCCCAATCTCTCCATCTAGAGTCACATGTTGCATTTCAAGGGAGGCAGTGGAGTAGTGGTATTATTGCTGGACTAATAATCCAGAGACCCAGAGTCATGCTCTGGGGACCCAGGTTCAAATCCCGCCTTGCCAGATCGTGAAATTATCATTCAATGAAAGTCTGGAATTAAAAGTCTAAAAGGTAGAATCCATAGAATCCCTAAAGTGCGGAAAGAGGCCATTCGGCCCATCAGGTCTACAGCAACTCTCCTAAAGAGCACCCTACCTAGGCCCACTCCCCCAACCTTTCCCTGTAACCCCACCTTACCTGCAGTCACCATGAACCATTGTCGTAAAAACCCATCTGGTTCACTAATGTCCTTCAGAGAAGGAAATCTGCTGTCCTTACCTGGTCCAGCCTACATGTGACTCCAGATCCACAGCAATGTGATTGACTCTTCAATGCCCTCAGGGATGGGCAATAAATCCCACATTCCATGAACAAATAAGAAAAAAATTCATATTGTGGTGTTGTCAACGTAACAACTTGTCTTTGGCCATTATGTTTTCTGCAGCACACATCTGTGCACACTTTTATCCTGAGGTCATGTCACACATCACACCAGATACAAACCATCAAAAGATAAGGTGGGAGGATGGGGGTAGATGTCTGGAGGCCTTTGATTCAAATCTCTCCCTGCATGGACCCAGTGTTGCAGATGATGGCCAGTTTATAAAATACAGTAAAGTTGCATCGTTCATGTGGGTTAGATTCCAGTGAGACCTCGCCAACAATAAAATTCAATGGGTGGACATACTTTGCAATGATGTGGAGATGCCAGTGTTGGTCTGGGGTGAGCACAGTAAGAAGTCTTAAAACACCAGGTTAAAGTCCAACAGGTTTGTTTCGAATCACTAGCTTTCGGAGCACAGCTCCTTCCTGAGGTGAATTCCCAGATTAAAAGCTTGGATCTAACTGTGAGGGAACTATCTATGTAATTTATTTGCTTATTAAACCCGTCCCTGACCACATTAAAATATCATCCACGTCATAATCAAGTCTCCCATCTCAATATGTTATGCAGGTCGTATAATTGATTCTGAGAGGTTATGGTGTTCTTAGTGTACTTGTGTTACTGTATGTTATTAGTTTAACACTACTTTTCAAACAACCGGTGTCCAGGTTGAGTTGACTAACAGCAGGAGCAGAAGTACTGGCAAGTTGCCTCTGAAACTTGGCCAGCCCACCATGTCAGGACAGGGCAGCACGGTAGCATTGTGGTTACCACTGTTGCTTCACAGCTCCAGGATCCCAGGTTCAACTCCTGGCTTGGGTCACTGTCTGTGCGGAGTCTATACGTTCTCCCCATGTCTGTGTGGGTTTCCTCCGGGTGCTCCTGTTTCCTCCCACAGCCCAAAGATGCAGGTGAGGTGGATAGGCCATGCTAAATTGCCCTTAGTGTCCAAAAATGTTAGGTGTGGTTATTGGGATAGGATGGAGTAGGGTAGGGAGCTCTTTCCAAGGGCCGGTGCAGACTCGATGGGCCGAATGACCTCCTTCTGCACTGTAAATTCTATGATAGTTAAAGGAGGTGGAAAGGGTTAAAACTGGGTATTTTTATGGTTAAGCTTTGCACCTTATCCCTGTTTGACATTTGATTATTTTATTGCAATGCCTATAGAAACAAATATATTTTCAGCCCAAAATGAAATTTTAAGTACTCGAGTCCTGAAACTTAAAAAATACCTCCAAAATGATGTATTTACATGCAGCACTACTGCTTGGAAAACTTAGTAAGTATTTAAGGAGGCCTTAAGATCTGATGTTAGGGCAGCACGGTGGCCTAGTGGTTAGCACAACCGCCTCACGGCGCTGAGGTCCCAGGTTCGATCCCGGCTCTGGGTCACTGTCTGTGTGGAGTTTGCACATTCTCCCCGTGTCTGCGTGGGTTTCGCCCCCACAACCCAAAAATGTGCAGAGTAGGTGGATTGGCCACGCTAAATTGCCCCTTAATTGGAAAAAATAATTGGGTAATCTAAATTTAAAAATAAAAAAAAAATTAAAAAAAAAGATCTGATGTTAAATTCTTTACAACTTTGGTAGAATAAAAGGAGGTGGTATTGGGTGTTCAAACCTTAAAATGAGACCTTACGAGATAAAGCCAGTTACTTCAACTATAGTTTCAGACTTGTTGCACACAAATAAATTTAAAGCAGTGATTTCAAGATATTAACCTGTGACTCTAACTCTGTAATTCTCCAAACTCCCCTTCACCTTTTTTAAAAAACCTCTGTGCATTTAATGGTGCTATAAAACATCATGTATTATAAAGTTTGCAGAGATAATGATTCATAATAAAGTCATGGATATGATTGGCCCCAATCATGTGTCTGAACTCTGTCAAACAAATGAGCACAGTAAGAAGTCTTACAACACCAGGTTAAAGTCCAACAGGTTTGATTCAAACACGAGCTTTCGGAGCGCAGCTCCTTCCTCAGGTGAATGGCGAGGTATGTTCCAGAAACATTCTCCAACGCCAGTCCAATGCCGGCATCTCCACATCATGGCTACCATCGACACCGCAAACTGCCGGCTCAAAGTGGAGAGGATCTCCAGGAAGATTGCGCATATAGACCAGTCCAACGCCGGCATCTCCACATCAAAACAAATGAGCAGACTAGATATTTTTTCATTTTTTTTAATAACGTAAAAGGCCAAATTTCAAACATCACCAGCGAAACCACACCATTTTCCCCTCCATTTCAAATACTGCTACTTTAAATGACAGCACCATAGGTACACTGACAAAAGAAATGGAAGGGTACCAAAAACTGAGGAGCTTGCATCCTTCAGAATTGAACATCTGACAAAATAACCACAAGCCATTGGTAGATTGTTTACGTTGCTTGATTGTTTACATTATCACTGCTGTTACCTCTCAACATGTAAGTCTGTTGTGGGAGGCAAGATTTTGGTTTACTCAACTCATTTTAAAGCAAAAAGTACTGTTTCCCAGCCCTGTCTCATGAACAGACATGCTTTCTTTCAATATTTCTCAATCAAAAGAATTTCTCCATCAAAGATGTGTACTTTAGGTGGATTGGCCATGGTAAATTGCCCCTCAAGTGTCCAAAGATGTACGTTAGACAGGGTTACAGGGATAGGGCGGGGGAGTGGGTCTAGGTAGGGTGCACTTCTGGAGGGTCAGTGAAGACTTGCTGGGCCGAATGGCCTCCTTCTGCCCAGTAAAAGTTCTATTGATAGCATTTTCCATACCCTTAGTGCAGAATAAAGCACACAAAAAAAACCTGCAATGTGAGGAATGTTAATAAACTTGCAACACTCTAGAACTTGTGACCCCTCTGGGATGTTGTTAGGAATGTATTTTGCTTCAATATATAGTCAAAAGCTGTATATCATAGTCATAGCTGATAAAGTCAAAAGCTGCAGTCCTCTGTAATAATAATGAATTCAAATGTTTTGTCAAAACCACTTGCAGGGTTAATGGAGTGTTACAAGAACTCACAACCAATACTGTGATTGTATATGAATAGTCTGTTACAGCACAGCTTTCCAGCTCTCTTTCCCTTTCACCCTCACTTTTCCTAATCTGTGCTGTTCCATGGCCTTTGCCCACTTTCAGTTCTAACTCCCAGCAAGGTGTCTCGAGGCCTGCTCCATATGTCTGGAGTCTGCACATAAAGCATCCATGTTGTGGTTAGCAAGGCAAAAAAAGGGAACTGAATCTCCAGATAAGATGATAAAGTCAATCTAAATGCAAACAATGGGTAATCTGGCCTGGAAACCCCAATCTCAACTTCTGCGCAGCCTTCCAATTTTAGTTTTTAAAAAAGACAGAAATAATCTAAAAATAAAACTTGTATCACCGCAACAGAAATTAGTTTGCATAAAATGGTTTCTCTTGATATGTCTTGATCTCAAGGAGGCGGATGCCAGAAAGTGTCTCTCAGCATCTGAACCTGCTGATCAATGGACACCCAGACCCAAGGCTCAGCAGAATGGCTGACTGGAAATGACCAACATGTTTCTCAGGGAGGCTGCAGTGTACGATCAACACCCAGCCTTTCCCTCAGAGGTCTGCACAGACAGTACTTAAGAAAGGAGACCAGATGGCCCACAGCAGGCCCTTGCCAAGACCAGATGCCTTGGAAGAAGGATCACCTCAGTCCCCCCGCACGAAGAACATCTCAGGATAGGGATTCATGACTTACACTCAGGAAAAACAGAATAAATGCACATTTAGGGTGTCAGTGAGGAAAGGGTAGCCTCAAATGGTACTGGCATTCACAATTTATGGAACCATCCAAAAAGCTATCCTCAATTGGCTCCCGCATCAGTCTGCATGTAGACCTGGTCTGGCATAACAAATAATACAGCACAGGAACAGGCCCTTCGGCCCTCCAAGCCTGCGCCAACCATGGTACCTACCTAAACTAAAACCGCATGCACTTACGGAGTCCGTATCCTTTCACCCAACCTATTCATATATTTGTCTAGATGCCCCTTAAATGCCGCAATCGTACCTGCTGCCAACTCCCCAGGCAGCGCGTTCCATATATTTACCATCCTGTGTAAAAAACTTGCCTCGCACATCTATTCTAAACTTTTCCCTATGTCCCCTAGTACTTGACTGTCCTACCCTAGGAAAGAGCACCTGACTATCCACTCTGTCCATGCCACTCATAATCTTGTAGACCTCTCTATCTGGATACCTCTCACCTCCATCGTTCCAGTGAGAACAGACCGAGTTTATCTAACATCTCCTCATAGCTAATGCCCTCCATACCAAGCAACAACCTTAGGGGAGGAAATCTGCCATCTTTATCAAGTCTCGCCTACATGTGACTCCAGATTCGCAGCAATGTAGTTGTTCAATTGTACACCACCACCCCCTGAAGGTGTGGGGTATCATGAGATTTGGGCCTTGCCTTACCAAATGCCTTCCTCACATCCTCCAGGTGAGGCAGGAACACAGTCTGCTGTTTCTACTACACAAGGCGATTGAGTAAGTGGGCATGGGAATATCGGCATTCAGTCCCATATCTTCTGCCTGTCCCTCCGCACTGTGGTTTGCAGTAGGGCCCCCATAGCCTCATGTTTGGAAGGAGGCTTCTATGGAAAACTGCAATTGCATTAGCTGTTCCAGCCTCACCTGTGCTGTTAGAAGGCTTATTTGGCGAGTCCGACTCTGGGTTTAATGCCTCGGAAACTGAGCAAAAATAAATTCAATTCGCCTGGGTCTCTCTGCTGGGGAAAGTGATTAGCAAGGCAAACATGATTCTGGGTTTTATAAATAGAGAGGCATAGAGTACAAAAGGAAGGAAATTATGGTGACTCTTAATAAATCACTGGTCCAGCCTCAACTGAAGTATTGCGTCCAATTCTGGGCGCCACACTTTAGGAAGGAGGCTTTTGAAGAGAATGCTGAAAAGACTTAGGAGAATGGATTCGGGCATGAGGAACTTCAGTTACTTGGATAGATTGGAGAAGATGAAATTGTTCTCCTTAACAGAAAGCCGAGAGATTTTGATAAGAGATGTTCAAAATCATGATGGGGCTGTACAGAGTAGATGGAGAGAAACAGCTCCCACTGATGGAAGGATATAAAACCAAAGGCCACCAGTTAAGGTGAATAACAAAATAACCAATAGCGACAGGAGGACAAACATTTTTACACAGCAAGTGGCTAGAATCTGGAATGCACTTCCAAAAATGTGGAGGAGCCAGATTCAATCCTAGCTTTCAAATGGGAGTTGGATAATTATCTGCAGAGGCAAAAAAAGGAGCACAAAAATCTAGCTCGGCACTTTAGTGCAGCCCTGTCAGTGGTGCCATTTTTCTTTTGAGTATGTGGATGTGCATGGCTGTACTGGTGTTTGTGTGGCACACACATTCAAGGAGGTGCATGTACACAATGATAAAGGGTGGGATGCACTCTCTATGAGAGGGGAGGCTTATTTGACATCTTCTCTGAATATTATTCTGTTTTGTGCCTGCCGATGATGAACAAGGTACAATTCCACCTCCCTAATGAAATTAGTTAATGAGTCACATTGTACAAGGCTGTAATTGAATTGAGGGGGTCATGATGATGTGAGTCACAACAGGTAAGACATGGAGTAAACTCCAGTTGAAGCATGTTGAATCTGTCTGTCCTACAAATGCTCTCTGAATTGAGTGCGAGTTTGGATGTATTTTTAAAATCCCCTTTCTCCGAGACAATTCCCCTCACCCTCAGAGACCATCCTCCCCCACCCTCTGGGACTATCTATACCTCTGGGATCCTTTCCAGGTGCCTGTTTTTGTGTTCATGTCTGGATAATGGGAAGACATCACAGCCAAGCACGACCCTTTCCTCGGCCATTATCCACACATTGCAATTTCCAGTGGGGGGGTCAGAGATTTATGATCCTTGAACAGAATGCTGACTGAGTCATCCATTGTTGAGACTGGACGAGGGCACCATGCCGCAAGGAAGTACCACAACTGGCTCATTGAGGGAGACTCTGAAGGTCATCTTAATTTCTCAGCAGCAACCACAGGTGGATACATACTCCTAAACATTGTCCTTCAAGAAATTTTATTGATAAATGACAATTACAGAGCCTCTGGTAACCACTGGTCCCGCTCTCATACATGATAACTGCACCAAACCTCCATACACAATGGTTAAAGAACAAAGTCTAATCTCCTCTCCTTTTCAGATGGTGGCAACTGGCTGGGTCGAGACAGCCTGGTCTTCTTGCAGATGCAAAGAGCCGAGCGAGATATTCTGATTCCGCCTTCAGATGGCATCCACAGGAAGTTTTGGATCGGGCGTAGGAACCTGGTCTGGCTGTTCCTTGAGCTAACATCGGGAAGGAGGGGAGTGATACTGAAGCACCCCCTTTGTCATCCTGGCTGGGATCAACTTGGCAGCTTCCAGGCATAGGTTTATCACCGGAAGCAGTGGGGATGGGTGGGATTCAAATTCTGAAGGGGAGTGGTCTGGTGACAAGACTTGTTCCCAAATCTCAACACAAAATCCCACCAAAAGCTTAGGCCGCAAAACCAATGACCCCAAAAGCAGGTGAGCAGTAATTCAACATTGTTCGACGTTATTGTAGTCACCATGATCTCTTATCTCACTCTATCACCACTTCCTCTCCTCCTTCACTCGCTAAACATTCTCCCATTTTATCTAAGTCGGGTTTGTTGCTTGTTATGCCTATCTCGCAATACGGATGTGGGTGTGTCTGAGTTCCCGGTAAAATCAAAAACGGCCATCCCTATTTCAATATTGCTGCAGTGTTGGTCACTGCAATGAGGGAATGGTTCAGCTCATACAAAGGTTTTGCTGTGAAGACTTCTGATGATGAGAGGTCACCCATTTGACGTTAGCTTCATGTTTTAACAAGTGGGGGAGGAGCTGAGTAGCCAAAACCCACAGGAATCCCTGTTTCAGAGGAAGAGAAGAATACAAGCCCGGCTTGTTGGAATAATCATTGCCATGTCCGACTGACAGGACTCCCTCTGCCATAGCTCCCACTCAGCCCAGGCTGGCTGGCTGGGGTCGGTCTAGCTTTTCTTGCTGACAGTGATCCAAGCCTCCTCTTTCGGGGTGGTTACCAGGTCATACTTCATCTCCACCACCTGGTCTGCCACAGGATGCAGGCTCAGCTTCCTGATCAATGTGCTCAGCATGATTGTAGCCACAGTGTAAGCAAACCTATTGGGAAAGAAAACACAGACAGCTGAGACCGGGAGCGAGGGGGGTGTGGGGTACAGCAACATTAAAAAACTAACTGAGCCCATGCGCTGTCCATATTACTGACCAAAACCTTTCCTAGATGGAGCTGGTTTCCCCTTATTGTTACATAGCTGGTAATTGGGAGAAAATAGCACCCAAAACCGAGTGACAGAAGTAGACCAATCAAGCAGACATGCTCCATGGGAGTCTCGATGAATTGCACCAACCCATCGCGGCAGCACCTGACCTAGGGTGCGAATTAAATAGAGAGGGAAATAACATTTTAAAGCAGTGAAGCATGTCATCCTGCCCAAATGGTTCATGCTGGTATTTATGCTCCACATTAGCCTCCACCCACCCCTCTTCTCATGTGCTATTCAAAGTCCCCTAAAGACACCTATGTCATTCAACCTAACAATTCCATGTGGTGACTAGTTGCTTTTGAAACAATTCATTTGTGTCAATGCAAATGTCAATGGTTTTTGACTCATCCCTCAATATTTTTACTTTGCTCGGAATTTTTTATTGTGGACACTGCGGGGTAGTTGCACTTAGATGGATTTTTACAGAATTCCAGAGAGGAGCAGAGGAAACTTGCAGTGGCCCACAGCCATTTTGCACCTGTAAATGAGTTTCCCAGCACTCATGTGCCCTTCAGTACACATACTCCACAGACAGCCCAGCCGCTGAACAGCAGTCAGCTATTTATTAAGGAGGGCATCACAGTCAAACGTGAACCAGTCCGTGGCCAAACCTTGGTGGCCACTGCTTGATTGTTCCAATGCACAAACGTGGAAATTGATGAGCAGGCTTTAAATCTTCAAGACCAGAGCACCTGAATGCACATTTCCCCTCTCAAAAACAAATTAAGAGAGGGTCCCACTAAAATAAATCTTAAAAACAGACAGTTCTCAGATGCAGTTTGACAGGAAATTTCAGAAAAATCAAAATCTTTCATAAGGAACTTGGACAAACTCGCAGCCCAACACAGAATATCAGAGGGGGAGAATGGTGACACGTAAATCTTTCTTACAACTTTGATCATACAAAACAGCAGTGCTTTCGGCCCATCAAGCCTGCTCCGCCATTCCATATGATTATAGCTGATCTGACTGCGGCCTTAACGCCATTTTCCTGTCTGTCCCCATAATCCTCGACTACTTTTTCGATCGAAGATCTGTCTAACTCAGCCTTCAATATATTCAATGACCCAGCTACCACTGCTCTCTTGGGAAGTGAATGCTACGGCCTAATGATCCCGAGAAGAAAAAATTCCTCCTCCTCTCCGACTTAAATGGGAGACCCCTTATTTTTAAACTGCGCCCCTTAGTTCTAAATTCTCTCACAAGAGGAACATCCACCCAGCATCTATCCTGTCAAGCACCCACGGAATCATACATGTTTTACCTCAGCTCCGGGCATTCCTGGCTTCCAGAAAACCCCAGCAATGTAAACTGCTTCCTAGCAGCTTCATCATTGAACCTTTCGGGATCAAACCTGCAGGGCAAGGAGTCAAGTGTCTCAGTTAAAACAGATCTCCTGTCAGAATAATGTACATTACCGTCACTGGGATATTGTTTGGCTCAAAACTGTATGCTTCTAGATGCAGGTTTATAACTTAAGGTAGAGGATGGAGACATATACAGACATACTCTTATACATTTAGCATTTTTTTGTACAACTTGCACTGAATGTGGAAGGTAGCCATGCAGTTTAACACACTGCAAATGCATTCGGCTGGATCTTCACCAATAAAAGAACAGAAGTGGGGTGGCGAGCAGGGTGTTTGAGATTTAAAAAGTCAGAACAATGCATTTGAGGATAGTGACAATTCTCAACATAAAAGCCCCATCAAAGGCCATGGCCACAACACCAGAAAGTGAGTGTGCAGGCCACAGCAGGCCAGGTAGTAATGTCCTGTTACTCTCGTGCTCAAAGCCAGTATAGACGGAATGTGTTTTGGTTAGCTAGTGTGAACGAGTTTAACTTAACACTACACAGGGACATCAGGAGATCATTCGATCCTTAAACTTGCTCTGTCATTCGATTGGATTATGCCTGATCGCTACCTCAATTCCATTCACCCTCCTTTGATCCATGTCCCTGGGTACCCATACCCAATAAAAATCTACTACTTGCAGTGGTGAAAACTCCATTTGTTTCCATTATCATAGGTACATAGAAGATAGGAGCAGGAGGAGGCCTTTTGGCCCTTCGAGCCTGCTCCGCCATTCATCACAATCATGGCTGATCATCCAACTCAATAGCCTAATCCTGCTTTCACCCCATAGCCTTTGATCCCACTCTCCCCAAGAGCAAGATCTAGCCGCCTCTTGAAAATATTCAAAGTTTTAGCATCAACTACTTCCTGTGGTAATGAATTCCACAGGCTCACCACTCTTTGTGAAGAAATGTTTCCGTATATCTGTCCAAAAAGGTTTATCCTGGATCCTCAGACTGTGACCCTGGTTCTGGACACACCCATCATTGGTAACATCTTCCCTGCATCTACCCTGTCTAGTCCTGTTAGAATTTTATAAGTCTCTGTGAGAGTCCCCCTCATTCTTCTGAACTCCAGCGAGAACAATCCCAACCTAGTCAATCTCTCCTCAGATGACAGTCCCGCCATCCCTGGAATCAGTCTGGTAAACCTTTGCTGCACGCCCTCGAGAGCAAGAACATCCTTCCTCAAAGGAGACCAAAACTGCACACAATACTCCAGGTGTGGCCTCACCAAGGTCCTCTATAATTGCAGCAACACATCCCTGCTTCTACACTTAAAATCTCTTGCAATGAAGGCCAACATACCATTAGCCTTCTTTACCGTCTGCTGCACCTGCACGCTTACCTTCAGCGACTGAAGGTTATCCTTATGGGGAAAGGAATTCCAGGTTACTAGCTCTTCTTGTGTGAAGAAGTGCCTCCTGCTTTCCCTCCTGAGTGACCTAGCTCTAATTTTATGTCTCCCTTGTTCCTCCAGTAGATGAAATGGATTCTGTATAACCACCCTGTCCAAAACTTTTAACATTTTAAACACTATTAGATTACCCTTTAATATCCCATACTCTTAGGAAAACAGATTAAAATTATGCAAAATTGATGTAATGATTTAACCAGTGATTTGTTCGTACAGAACTTGAATATTGCTGAAAAGAGAGATAAATTGTCAACAGTTTTTCGTTCTGCGCTCATCAAACCAATTGCAAGAATGCCAAATTTCAAATGATCGCAATTTATACTACAGGAGAAAAGGATGATGATTGGTTGGCAAGTCAACTCTGATATGCTGAGAGTTGCCACAGAGAAAGCACCAGGAAACTATAGGCTCCCCAAGCTCCTGGGTAATTCAAAAAAGGCACAAGGCTTGAATATCTTCCTTTTATTTCCAGAGAAGGAATTTTTGTGTGTCAACTTAGTCGCTTCCAGCAAGCATAAATGAGCCACGTTATGATTCAACTGATTATCTGAAATTAATTGTTAGTGTAGCTATTCGTGCACTCAGGATTGTTCAGCAAGTGTTCCCTAATCACAGAATCACATCGAACAGTAGACTTTAGGGGCTGGTTTAGCACAGGGCTAAATCGCTGGCTTTGAAAGCAGACCCAGGCAAGCCAGCAGCACGTTTCAATTCCCGTACCAGCCTCCCCGAACAGGCGCCGGAATATGGCAACTAGGGGCTTTTCACAGTAACGTCATTTGAAGCCTGACTTGTGACAATAAGCGATTTTCATTTCATTTCATTTTTCGACATTCTTGCGTTTGTCCTTATGAGTGCAAGACAAAAAGCTTTGGCAACGTGTATCTCTTTTCAGCAATAGTAATCCTAAACCCAGTATCATTCTGATGACTTTGCACTGTATTCTGCCCCAAGATTCTTATAGGTTGTCACCAAGGCTCTATACAACTGAAGCATAACTGCAACCCCTTTGTAATTTGGCCTCCTTGCGATAAAGACAAACATTCCATTAGCCCGTTTGATTACTTTTTGCAGTTTCCACTGGTTTTTAACGATTTGTGTATTTGGATTCCCCAATCTCTTTGTTCTTCCACAGTCTCTAGTTTCTAACCATTTAGAAAATAATTGGATTTATCTTCTTTGGATCCAAAGTGGATGGTCTCAAACTTAAAACCACATTGAACTCCATTTGTAATGGTTTTCTTCGCTCTCTTAACCTATGTCTCTTTGCAGCTTATAGCCCCAATCTGCTTTACTTACTACCCCTCCCAGGGATAGCTAGTCTTTAGTGTGATCTTCAAACTTCGATATATAATGCGCTATTCCTTCATTAATAGTCTGATTAGGCGGCACGGTAGCACAGTGATTAGCACAGTTGCTTCACAGTGACAGGCTCCCAGGTTCAATTCCCGGCTTGGGTCACTGTCTGTGCAGAGTCTGCATGTTCTTCCTGCGTCTGCGTGGGTTTCCTCCGGGTGCTCCGGTTTCCTCCCACATGTCCCGAAAGACGTGCTGTTAGTTAATTTGGACATTCTGAATTCTACCTCAGTGAACCTGAACAGGCGCCGGAATGTGACGACTAGCGACTTTTCACAGTAACTTCATGCAGAGTTAATGTAAGCCTACTTCTGATAATAAAGATTATTTAATAAATATGTTAAAAGTTGATCTCCAGAACAAATCTTTGAGGAACACCACTTGTCACACCCTGCCAAAGTAAACATACATCCTTTATCCTCAATCTCCGTCTTGTACATCTAAAACAGTTTCCAACCCAAGTCAAATAGCTACTCAGTGGTTAGCACAGTTGCTTCACTGTGCCAGGGGCCAGGGTTTGATTCCTGGCTTGGGGCACTGTCTGTGCGGAGTCTGCACATTCTCCTCGTATCTGCGTGGGTTTCCTCCAGGAGCTCTGATTTCCTCCCACAAGTCCTGAAAGACGTGCCTGAAAGGTAATTTGGACATTCTGAATTCTCCCTCAGTGTACCTGAACAGGCGCCAGAGTGTGGCGACTGGGGGATATTCCCAGTAACTTAATTACAGTGTTAATGTAAGCCTACTTGTGTCACTAATAAAGATTATTATTACTCTCTCATTGCGGCAGCATGGTGGCACAGTGGTTAGCACTGCTGCCTCATGACGCCGAAGACCAGGGTTCAATCCTGGCCCCAGGTCACTGTCCATGTGGAGTTTCATAGTATCATAGAATTTACATTGCAGAAGGAGGCCGTTCGGCCCATCGAGTCTGCACCGGCCCTTGGAAAGAGCACACCACTTAAGGCCGTACCTCCACCCTATCCCCGTAACCTAGTAACCCCACCTAACATTTTGGACACTAAAGCAATTTAGCATGGCCAATCCACCTAACCTGCACATCTTTGGACTGTGGGAGGAAACCCACATAGACACAGGGAAAACATGCAGACTCCAGACAGACAGTGGCCCAAGTCAGGAGTTTGCACATTCTCCCAGGGTGCGATTCTCCGCTCCCCACGCCGGGTGGGAGAATCGCGGGAGGGCCCTCCGACTAATTTCACGACCCCCTGGCGCCCCCCCGCGATTCTCCCACTCCCCGCTCCGAAGAATCGCCACTCGCCGTTTTTCACGGCGACCGGCGATTCTCCGACCCAGATGGGCTGAGCGGCCTGCAGTTCGCGACCGTTTCACAACGGCGGCAACCACACCTGGTCGCTGCCGTCGTGAAATCGCCGTGAGATGCCCGTTTTGGGGCTTGTAGGGGGCCTGGTGGGGAATGAGCACCACAACTGTGCTCGGGAGGGGACAGGCCCGCAATCGGTGCCCACCGATCGTCGGGCCGGCGTCTCAATCGGACGCACTATTTCCCCTCCGCCGCCCCGCAAGATCAAGCCGCCACATCTTGCGGGGCGGCCGAGGGGAAAGACGGCCACCACGCATGCGCGGGTTCGAGCTGTCAGCCGTCGTGACGTCAGCTGCGCATGCGCGGGTTGGAGCCGGCCAACCTGTGCATGCACGGCTGACGTCACATAGGTGGCGCGTCGCGTCACTCTCGGCGCGCCGCCCGGCAGCCGAGTGTTACGGAGCGCTGCTCCTAGCCCTGCAGGGAGGGGAGAATAGGGGGCGAGGAGCGGCCTCCGAGGCCTTCGTGAAACTCGGCCGAGTTCATGACGGCCCTCCTGATTTTTCCCGGGAGCGGAGAATTCCGCCACCAGTGTCTGCAAGGGTCTCACCCCCACAACCTAAGGATGTGAAGGGTTGGTGATTGGTCACACTAAATTGCCCCTTGATTAGAAAAAAATAAATTGGGTACATTATTACTCTCTCATTTTTGATAATGGAAGGAGCTTCACTCTGTATGCTACCCTGTACTGTACCGGCCCGAGGAGTGTTTGACGGGGAGATTTACTCTGTATCTAACCCGTGATGCGTCTGCCCTGGGACCGATTGCTGCTGACATGGAAGAAATTAAATTCCATGAAATTTAATTTTCTGAGGACAAAGAATCTCGCAACAATAAGTAAACAGGAACAAACAAGAAGTAAAGATACCTGTAAGGTAACTGCCAAGAGGTTTCATCCTGAAGCACGACACCCAGGGCGTAAATGACCAGAGTCTGAGGAAGAGAAGGAAAAGGGAATGTGAATGACATAGTCGATGGGTCATAGAATTGTTTGAATGATTCCACTTGGGGTGAATGAAGTACCTTCCTTGGATATAGAAACATAGAAAATAGGAGCAGGAAGCCATTTGGCCCTTCGAACCTGCTCCGCCATGCATTATGATCATGGCTGATCATCCAATTCAATAGTCTGATCCCGTTTTCCCCCATATCCTTTGATCCGTTTCACTCTAAGTCCTATATCTAACTGTTTCTTGAAAACATACAATATTTTGGCCTCAACTACTTCCTGTGGTAATGAATTCCACAGGCTCACCACTCCTGGGTGAAGAAATTTCTCCTCATCGCGGTCCTAAATGGTCTACCCTGTATCCTCAGACTGTGACCCATGGTTCTGGACACACACCCCCATCGGGAACATCCTTCCTGGATTTACCTTGATTCCAAGATGGTGCCGGAGCGTGGCGACTTTCTGCTAGCCCTCTCATACAGATCCTCTTTTTACATCTCCTATAACCGTACTAATCTATTAAAACTTCTTTTCATGTACAAATGATTTGTTTGAGCTGCACACAGAAAAATACTTTTCACTGTACCTGGGTACACGTGACAATAAACAAATCCAATCCAATCCTATCTAGTCCTGTAGAATTTTATAGGTTTCTATGAAGCCATCCCAAGAATCAGTCTGGTAACCCTTCACTGCACTCCCTCTAGAGCAAGAACATCCTTCCTCAGATAAGGAACCAAAACTGCACTCAATATTCCATGTGTGGCTTCACCAGGCTCTGTATAATTGCAGCAAGAGATCCCTGCTTCTGTACTCAAATCCTCTCACAGTGAAGCCAGCATACCATTTACCTTTTTACCTGCATGCTTAACTTCACTGACTGGCGTATGAGTACACCCAGGTCTTGTTGCACATACCCCTCTCCTAATTTATTGCCATTCAGATTTTGTTCCCTCATCAAAATATATGTTGCGAATAGCTGGGGTCCTAGCACCGATTCCTGCAGCACCCCACTAGTCATTGCCTGCCAATTTGAAATAGACCCATTAATTCCTACACTTTGTTTCCTGTCTGCCAACCAGTTTTTTATCCAGCTCAATACACTACCCCTAATCCCTTGCATTTTAATTTTACACGCTAATCTCTTATGTGCGATTTTGTTGTAAGACTTCTGAAAGTCCAAATATGCCACTGGCTGCCCCCCCGCCAACTCTACTGGTTACATCCTCAAAGTATTCCAATAGATTTGTCAAGCATGCTGACTCTGCCCAATCCTGCCACTGTTTTTCATAGATTATCATAGAATTTACAGTGCAGAAGGAGGCCATTCGGCCCATCGAGTCTGCACCGGCTCTTGGAAAGAGCAAACCGAAGCCCATACCTCCACCCTATCCCAGTAACCCCACCTAACACTAAGGGCAATTTGGACACTCAGGGCAATTTATCATGGCCAATTCACCTAACCTGCACATCTTTGGACTGTGGGAGGAAACCGGAGCATCCGGAGGAAACCCACGCACACACGGGGAGAACGTGCAGACTCCACACAGACAGTGACCCAAACCGGGATTTGAACCTGGGACCCTGGAGCTGTGAAGCATTTGTGCTAACCACTATGCTACCGTGCTCTAAGTGCTCAGGTATAAAATCTTTGATAATGGATTCTAAAGTTTTCCTCACTAACATTATCAGGCTTTCTGGTTTATAATCCCCTGTTTTCTCTCCATCTACCTTTTTAGTAATGGGGTTACGTTAGCTACCCTCCAATCTGTGCGAACTGTTCCAGAGTCTATGGAATCCTAGAAGATGCCCACCAATGCATCCACTATTTCTAGATCCACTTCCTTAAGAACTCTGGGATGTAGATTATCAGGATGTGGAGATGCTGGCGTTGGATTGGGGTGGGCACATTAAGAAGTCTTACAACACCAGGTTAAAGTCCAATAAGTTTGGGCCAGCAGGGTAGCATGGTGGTTAGCATAAATGCTTCACAGCTACAGGGTCCCAGGTTCGATTCCCGGCTGGGTCACTGTCTGTGTGGAGTCTGCACGTCCTCCCCCTGTGTGCGTGGGTTTCCTCCGGGTGCTCCGGTTTCCTCCCACAGTCCAAAGATGTGCGGGTTAGGTGGATTGGCCATGCTAAATTGCCCGTAGTGTCCTAATAAATGTAGGGGGGGGGGGGGGGGGGGGGGGGGGGGGGGGTTGTTGGGTTACGGGTATAGGGTGGATATGTGGGTTTGAGTAGGGTGATCATGGCTCGGCACAACATTGAGGGCCGAAGGGCCTGTTCTGTGCTGTACTGTTCTATGTAAGTTTATTTGGAATCACTAGCTTTCGGAGCGTAGCTCCTTCATCAGGTGACTCACCTGAGATTATCAGGCCCTGGGGATTTATCGGCCTTCAATCCCTTCAATTTCCCCAAAACAATTTCTCTACTAATATTGATCTCCTTCAGTTCCTCCCTCTCACTAAACCCTGCATTCCCCAGTCATCCAGACTCAACGTTAGCTCCCTTCTCTCTTAACAGATGCTGTCAGACCTGCTGAAGTTGTCCAGTATTTTCTGTTTTTGTTTCAGATTCCAGCATCTGCTGTAATTTGCTTTTATTTTCTGGTATCTGATATGTGTCCTCATTCGTGAAGACAGAACCAAAGTATGTATTCAGTCGCTCAGCCATTTCTTTGTCCCCTATAATACATTGCCCTGTTTCAGACTTGTCTTCACCAATCTTTTCTCTTGGACAACCAGAACGACTGATTCCAGCTCACAATGAAATGGTCCCACAAGTGAGGTGTGGAAATATGAACATTGTCTCAATTGTACGTGAAGCGACAACTGTCGATGCACAGGGAGTGATAATCAATGCATAAAAAGCAAGAGACCGAACAGACCTGCAGCAGTCCCAGGTCTCCTGTCTCACCTCCTTTGGGATGATATGATGGTTGACACTCCCTTCCAGCTCCTGAAGTTGCGCTGCAACCGGGGTGAGCTTTGCTGTTCGGACGGTCTCGTTCAGAACCTGCTGACAGTACCTGTGCCGGGGAAGAACAAGATTGGCTAAAGCTGCAGGAGACTACCCAATGTAAATGTAAACCAGCACAGCACAGGAGAGATCCCAGGTTTAATGTCTGGTGTGTGATCTTGGGCGAGGAAAGCAAATCGAGAAATAACCTGTGGTTCCTGCTCCTGATTGCTGTCCAGTGACTCCATGGGTCAGAGAGAAAGGGGGGAAGCCGACAGGGGATTCTGTTTCCAATCACTGTCTAGTAATTGCTGCTTGAATGTTGGGCGAGGTCAGCTGTGATGCCCCCAGGAGGCAAACAGCCAGTGGGGAGGTCTGCAGCACCACGCACTGTATTCCCAGCTATGCTCAGCTTTCTCAGCACAGACCAGAGACCGGGTCCGCAAGTTCCTTGTTCTGTTTGGATTATTATTAAACAAGATGAATCTGTTGAGGAACAGTGTGTGTGTGTCCTGGGGACACAGCGAGAGTTCTTGCAGCGCACTGCGCTCCATGATTAGAAACACTGTCTCTTCTCTGCTGGTAAATCACCTTAGCCCTTGCAAAAACCATTCCTCACCTGAGTTCCTGCAGCTTCTCAAAAGTGAGTGAGTTCCTTCCCAGAACCAGGTTTACTTCTCGGTAAAGCTTCTCCTGCACTGAACGCGAGGTGGCCAAAAAATATGTGGCCCAAATGCACACTGGAAAAGAGAAATCACAGTCAAATGTGATCATTAATGACAATAGATAACTATACAGAACAGTAAGGAAGTTTTTTTACACAGAGGATAGTGGGTGCCGAAAACTCGCTGCTGGAGGTGGTGGTGGAAGCAGGTACAAAAGTAACTTTTAAGGGTGTATTGACAAATACATGAATAGAATGGGAATAGAGGTATATGGGCGCAGCAGCGGAGAGGTGAGAGGTCAATGGCGCAGGAGCGGAGAGGTGAGAGGGCAACTGTGCAGCAGCGGAGCAGTGAGAGTGCAACTGCGCAGCAGCGGAGCAGTGAGTGCGCAACTGTGCAGCAGCGGAGCAGTGAGTGCGCAACTGTGCAGCAGCGGAGCGGTGAAGGGGCAACTGTGCAGCAGCGGAGCAGTGAGTGCGCAACTGTGCAGCAGCGGAGCAGTGAGTGCGCAACTGTGCAGCAGCGGAGCGGTGAAGGGGCAACTGTGCAGCAGCGGAGCGGTGAAGGGGCAACTGTGCAGCAGCGGAGCGGTGAGAGTGCAACTGTGCAGCAGCGGAGCGGTGAGAGGGCAACTGCGCAGTAGCGGAGCGGTGAGGGGGCAACTGCGCAGCAGCGGAGCGGTGAGAGGGCAACTACGCAGCAGCGGAGCGGTGAGAGGGCAACTGCGCAGCAGCGGAGTGGTGAGAGGGCAACTGCGCAGCGGCGAGAGGGCAACTTCGCAGCAGCGGAGCAGTAAGGCGGCAACTGCGCAGGAGCGGAGCGGTGAGAGGGCAACTGCGCAGGAGCGGAGAGGAGGCAACTGCGCAGCAGCGGAGCGGTGAGGGGGCAACTGCGCAGCAGCGGAGCGGTGAGAGGGCAACTGCGCAGGAGTGGAGCGGTGAGGAGGCAACTGCGCAGCAGCGGAGCGGTGAGGGGGCAACTGCGCAGCAGCGGAGCGGTGAGGGGGCAACTGCGCAGCAGCGGAGCGGTGAGGGGGCAACTGCGCAGGAGCGGAGCGGTGAGGAGGCAACTGCGCAGCAGCGGAGCGGTGAGGGGGCAACTGCGCAGCAGCAGAGCGGTGAGGGGGCAACTGCGCAGCAGCGGAGCGGTGAGGGGGCAACTGCGCAGGAGCGGAGCGGTGAGGAGGCAACTGCGCAGCAGCGGAGCGGTGAGGGGGCAACTGCGCAGCAGCAGAGCGGTGAGGGGGCAACTGCGCAGCAGCGGAGCGGTGAGGGGGCAACTGCGCAGCAGCGGAGTGGTGAGAGGGCAACTGCGCAGCAGCGAGAGGGCAACTTCGCAGCAGCGGAGCAGTAAGGCGGCAACTGCGCAGGAGCGGAGCGGTGAGAGGGCAACTGCGCAGGAGCGGAGCGGTGAGGAGGCAACTGCGCAGCAGCGGAGTGGTGAGGGGGCAACTGCGCAGCAGTGCAGCGGTGAGGGGGAAACTGTGCAGCAGCGCAGCGGTGAGGGGGAAACTGCGCAACACTGGAGCGGTGAGGGGGAAACTGTGCAGCCATACAGTCTGGAGATCCTAAATCCTCATCATCAACCATGTTAGGACTTAAGGAAGTCAATCTTACTTAGCTTGCGAGGGATAGCCAATAATAATAACCACAATAATAACACAATACTAAGAGAGATGTGGGGATATCTGGGCAGGCCTAAGCTCTGCAATTCCCTCCTTAATTCTCTCCACTTTTAAGATGTGTCGCAAAACCTGCCTCTTTGATCATCTTTTGGCCACATGTTTGGTCATCTTTCTTTGGTTGTGGCCAGTGTGGTCTGAATGATTTGCAGCTGGACTTTGGTCAGTGTCAGGGTGAACGTAGCAAGGATCCTTGGTTGTGAAGCAGTGGATGGCAGATGCCTGGTGGGAGAGAGAAGTGTGCTGAAGAAGGGAGCTTGGGAAAAGATACCAAAGAGGAGCTTGTGGTGACAAGAGGAAGGAGAGGAGCTGGGGGATGGTGGGAACAGAGTAAAGGAAGGAACGGAGCATCCTGTGTAATGCTCATTGTCACGGGCTTGTGAGTGTTGCTATGCAGTCAGTATTTATGTGTTCTGTAATAACCAAGTCATGACTTTGCACTGACTGTCTAATGTTTAATGATAGCTAAAGAGGATTTCAGAACCTACGACAACTAAACTGCAGACTTAGTACAAACAAAGTTTACGCAGGCTCCAGTGTTAAGGATCAGCTTCCCTTCAGGGGGAGAGAGTGCCTCACTGACTGACTTGCAAGGTTAAAATAAGTGTACACATATGTTTTCAAAATAGCTACATTACTGTAAAGGGCTTTGGGACATTGGACACATTAATCGTGCTATATAATGGAAATCGTGATTTTATTTTATTTACAGAATAACAACTGGGAACAAATAATTGTAGCTCCCACTGCTTTGGTGTTTAGAATGAGCTGTACTTACGATTTGCTGTGATCACACACCCAGCCAGTGAGAAGATCATACTGTCCTCCAGAACCTGGCAAAACAAAGATTACACCAGAATCCTCACATAGAAATCAGGCTTCAGCTGGTAGGAAAGACTCTCCTAGCTCAGGGACTTGGATGCAGTAAACAGAATATTGGGACACAGCAATCAGAGTCAGTGGCCTTGCACGTACAGGAGTCCAGGACTCAGCTGATACAACAGGTGGGGCAGCAGGGTAGCATGGTGGTTAGCATAAATGCTTCACAGCTCCAGGGTCCCAGGTTCGATTCCCGGCTGAGTCACTGTCTGTGTGGAGTCTGCACGTCCTCCCCCTGTGTGCGTGGGTTTCCTCCGGGTGCTCCGGTTTCCTCCCACAGTCCAAAGATGTGCGGGTTAGGTGGATTGGCCATGCTAAATTGCCCGTAGTGTCCTAATAAAAGTAAGGTTAAGTGGGGGGGGGGGTTGTTGGGTTACGGGTATAGGGTGGATAGGTGGGTTTGAGTAGGGTGATCATGGCTCGGCACAACATTGAGGGCCGAAGGGCCTATGTTGAGGGCCGAAGGGCCTGTTCTGTGCTGTACTGTTCTATGTTCTATGTAGGTGCCTCACTCCAGGAGAGGAGCTTGTAATCTAGGCTACATTCAAGACCACAGGAGACCATCAAGGTTCTGAGTGCGGCCCACAAGGCATTTTTTAAAATTTGTTTTAATAATTTACGGGATGTGGGTGTCACTGGTTAGGCCAATATTTATTGCCCAACCCTAGTTGCCCTTCAGAAGGTGGTGGTGAGTTGCATTCTTGAACGGCTGCAGTCCTTGAGGTGGAGGTACACCCACTGTGCTGTTGGGGAGGGAGTTCCAGGATTTTGCCCAGCGACAATTAGGGAACACCTTTCCACATCAGGGTGGTGAGTGTCTTGGAGGGGAATCTCCAGATAGTGGGGTTCCCAGATATCCTCTGCACTTGTCGTTCTAGATGGTAGTGGTTGTTGGTTTGGAAGCTGCTGTCTAAGGAAGCTTGGTGAGTTACTGCAGTTTATCGCCCCGGTGACATTGAAGGAACAGTGATATATTTCCAAGTCAGGTTGTTGAGTGACTTAGAGCGGAACCTCCAGGTGGTGGGGTTCCCACGTGTCTGCGGCTCTTGTCCGCTGATCACATGCAGGATTGCCAGATTTCACTGGTTTTAGTCTAAGTCCTTGACTAAAGTGATATGCACGCAAAGCAAGTAAAGTGAGGTGCATGCTGATCGCTCACAACATTGACGGTGAGGAACCATGCGCGCCCTCTGGGTCCAATCATTGCATAAATCTTTTTAGTGTTGCCATTTAAAGTTGACAATACCTCTATTAATATATAATTGATTAAGCATTTTCTATAACTTATTATGATTTTTTGGGCATGTATTAACGTATTTAATCTTGTTCATGGGGTCAGGTTCATGATCAAGCTGATTACAATCTGTGGCCCACTGTGATGAAGGAGGGCCTCTCATTCGCCTGGGTTGTCCATCACTACAGTAGCACATTTAGTTTTTCCAATTAAGAGACAATTTAGAGTGGCCGATCCACCTACCCTGCACATCTTTGGGTTGTGGTGGCGAGACCCACACAGACACGGAGAGAATGCTAACTCCATACTGACAGTGACCCAAAGCAGGGATCGAACCCGGGTCCTCAGCGCCGCGAGGCAGCAGTTCTAATTACCGCGCCACCCTCGCAGCCCAGCTACAGTCACACACTCTCACAACCCAGCCACCTGTACCTGTTTCTCGCTGAGGTCACCCTGAAGTAAGGAGTCCATGAACACTTCCCGACTGTTGCCTTGCTCCTTGCGCTCCTTCGCCACTCTCCTCAGCGTGGCTTCCATTTCTCCGAGGGCTGGGGAGAGAACCGAGTTTGGAAAATAATTTGAACAAGTCCAAAGAAAATAAAATCCACACCGACCTGAATTTGGGCAATTTCCAATTTCAGGTTGTGGGAATGGAACATTAAACTGAATTGTAAAGATTGTGAAAGTTCAAGGAAGTAAAAGAGAAGTCAGGATGTTTTTCCACACAAGAAATGCGTAGAACACCAAACGGGCTCCCAATATCATTGTGGTTCTGTTAGTGTTTCACAGGAGTTTAGAGATTTAAATTTGCAAAACGTCTCTAAGAAACTGTCAGATGGTCAAACCCAATGGATTTACGGTCCTTTAAGGAACAAAACCTGCCACCCTTACATGGTTTGACATGTGCGTGTCTTCAGCCCGACATCAACAAGCTTGATTCTTTTTTAAAAAAAATTGTTTTTAAAAAAGTATCTAATTAATTTTTTCCAATTAAGGGGCAATTTAGAGTGGCCAATCCACCTACCCTGCTGATCTTTGGGTTGTGGGGGGGGCGAAACCCACACCGACACGGCGAGGTCACAAGGTCGACTCTTAACTGCCCTCTAACCTGGTTCAAAAGGTCACTCCACTGCTCGAGACATGCAATAAATTTGAATTTTGCTGGTACCCCTGATAATGAAGCAAAACATTTCAAAGGTTCAGACTGATGGAAACATTCTGCCCAGAATCACTTAAAATAGAACTGGTGTAGCTGATGGAGCAGAAGAAACTGTAGGTGCCGTTCTGGAGGAATTAATTCAATGACCCCCCCGATTTAAAATTATCTTGAGAGCTGTAACATTGGCAGATCATGTAAAACAGGACAAGAACTGCAGCCTGGAGGTGACAGGAATAACTGTTGGTCGTTTAATCCCTGGAGCCTGATCTGCTCATTTCAGCAAGGACAAAGTCTGGTTGTTCCTATCTTGGTGGTGACAGTCAATCAGGCTTTGCAGGCTGACTACCACCATGCCAGCCTATCCTTGAAGCTATTCTATGTGAAGGATAACATGCTGTCAGTGAGATACTTCAGAAGAGCCGCTGAGCACAAGGTGCCTTCAGCAGCTGTTAGCTGTTGGAAAAACAATGCCACCTCCACCCTCTCCTCCTACCACACCCCCATGCCCCCATCAATACAACATGCAGGCACGAGTGGTCAAGCATTAATCTGCACAGGGTGGGATCAGCAGACAACAAGATGCAGCATTGTGCCATCTACTGGTACATTCATCTATTGCAGTGCAGGCACAGCCAGCAGCAGTCCTTGTTAGCTCTTGGCTCAAATCTTTCTCAGCTCTACTGGTGCCTTTTGTAAAGGGATTTCAATTTTTCTGCCATTGTAGTGTAGCATACATTGCCACTTGCCCCATAATACCCCCTTCACCATCAGTCTCAAGACCACTCTGCCTCTTAACAAACACCATACCCCATAACTACTAGTCATCGTCGTCCCCCACCCCCCAACATCACACTCTCCCTCACCCCCTCCCCAACCTGTTTATGTTTTTCCACACTATTTCCTGTCAGGTATTCCTCTTCAAGATCACCATTTCGATGACATCACAAATGGTATGTTGGCCTTCATTGAAAGAGGGCTTGAGTACAAGAGCACGGGTGTTTTTTATTGCAGCTATACAGGGCCTTGGTGAAACCACACCTGGAGGGGTGTGTGCAGCCTTGTTCTCCTTCTCTGAAAAAAGGACATACTTGCCAAAGAGGGAGTGCAGGGAAGGTTTACCAGGCTTATTCCTGGGATGGCAGATTGTCGTATGTGGAGATTGTGTCAACTGGGCCTGTATTCACTGGAATTTAGAAGACTGTGAGGAGATCTCATTGAAACGTATAAAATTCTGACAGGGCTGGACAGACTGGGTGGAGGGATGTTGTTTCCTCGGGCTGGACAGGTCTAGAACGAGGGGTCACAGTCTCAGGATACAGGGTAGGCCTATTAGGACTGAGATGGGGAAAACTTCTTCACTCAAGAGGGTGGTGAACCTGTGGTATTCCCTACCACGGGAAACTGGAGTAGTCACTGAATATATTAAAGAAGGAAATAGATTTTTACACACTAAATACATCAAGCGGTGTGGGGAAAGCGCAGGTGTATGGTGTTGAGATAGAGGATCAGCCATGATCATAATGAATGGCAGAGCAAAGGGCAGCACGGTGGCGCAAGTGGTTAGTAGGGTTGCCTCACGGCGTCGAGGTCCCAGTTCGATCCCAGCTCTGGGTCACTGTCCGTGTGGAGTTTTCACATTCTCCCCATGTTTGTGTGGGTTTCACCCCCACAACCCAAAGATGTGCAGGGTGGCTGGATTGGCCACACTAAATTGCCCCTTAATTGGAAAAAATTAATTGGGTACTCTAAATTTCTAAAACAAAAAAAAAAATGAATGGCTGGGCAGGCTCAATGGGCAGGAATGGACTACTCCTGCTCCTATTTTCCATGCTTCTACGTTGATGCCTTCTTAGGTTGAAAAGCCCAGGATTCTCCAGCCTTCCCACACAAGTTTCAACAATACCAGGGAGCATCCTTCCTTGTGCCTCCTGCGATTGAACCTCTCTCTTGCATCTTAGGTGATCTTAGGTGCTCCGGTTTCCTAGGGCAGCACGGTAGCATAGTGGTTAGCACAAATGCTTCACAGCTCCAGGGTCCAGGTTCGAATCCCGGCTTCGGTCACTGTCTGTGTGGAGTCTGCACATTCTCCCCGTGTGTGCGTGGGTTTCCTCCGGGTGCTCCGGTTTCCTCCCACAGTCCAAAGACGTGCAGGTTAGGTGGATTGGCCATACTAAATTGCCCTTAGGGTCCAAATTGCCCTTAGTGTTAGATGGGGTTTCTGGGTTATGGGGATAGGGTGGAGGTATGGGCTTGGGTAGGGTGCTCTTTCCAAGAGCCAGTGCAGACTCGACGGGCCGAATGGCCGCCTTCTGCACTGTAAATTCTATGAAATCTATGAAAACTGGACAGTGGTCTGGGTCAGGTCTGACCAAGGTACTGTGTGGTTTGATTATGTCTATTCTGGCTTTGAAGATTAACGCTCTGTTGGGTTTGCTAGTGCTGCTCTGCTGTGGTTCAGCATGTTAACTTTCACATTTGCTAAAACGCCAAGGACTTTTACAACCTCACACTTTCAACAGCATTTATAGAAGATGTGTGCTGCTTAGTTTTCTTCCCTATGTCCATTAACTGGCTTGCATCAAATTATATCTCTCATTGCAGCTGCACAGTGTGGCAGTGGTTAGCACTGCTGCCTCACAGCACCGAGGATCCGGGTTCAATCCCGGCCCTGGGTCACTGTCTATGTGGAGTTTGCACATTATCCCCGTGTCTGCATGGGTTTCACCCCCACAACCCAACAGCGTAGATGGATTGGCCACACTAAATTGTCACATAATTTCACAGATGCACTATAGAAAGCATCCTATAGGGCTGCATCACAGCCTGGTATGGCAACTGCTCGGCCCAGGACTGCAAGGAACTTCAGAGAGTCGTGAATGCCGCCCAGTCCATCCCACGAACGTGCCTCCCATCCATGGACACCTCCCGCTGCCGGGGGAAAGCGGGCAGCATAATCAAGGATCCCTCCTACCCGGCTTACTCACTTTTCCAACTTCTTCCATCAGGCAGGAGATACAGAAGTCTGAGAACACGCACAAACAGACTCAAAAACAGCTTCTTCCCCAGTTACCAGACTCCTAAATGACCCTCTTATTGACTGACCTCATTAACACTACACCATGTATGCTTCAACCGATGCCAATGCTTATGTAGTTACATTGTATATCTTGTGTTGCCCTATTATGTATTCTCATGTATTTTCTTGAATTTTGTTTAATTCCCTTTTCTTCCATGTACTGAATGATCTGTTGAGCTGCTTGCAGAAAAATACTTTTCACTGTACCTCGGTACACGTGACAATAAACAAATCCAATCCAATCCAATTGGGGGAAAAAATGAATTGGGTACTCAAAGTTTATTTTAAAAAATAATTCCATCTCTCATTGTCCTATTCAATACATTGTTCCTGAGTAATCATCTCAAGTTAAAGAAAATCTATTTGTGCCTTATTGAAAAGTTGAACAAAACCCCAAATTAATTATTTTAACCAGTTTCCCAGCAAGAGTGGTGACTAGGACTGGGAAGCATTTTGGTTATGTCCCGAGGTTATGAAAAGTGAAATATAAATGCAAGTTCTTTTTTTTTCATGAATCAGTCTAAAATTCCACACCATGCTGCTGCTCCTTAGCATTTCTGAATTCCAAATCATCTTGAATAGAAACCTTCTGCAGCTGTTTCTCCAAGGCTGATATTTAGTTATTCAAGGTTACACGGCTAATCCCCAGAATCTGAAGGAACAACATCCAAGACAGATTGACTATCCTGGGAGTAGATATAGAACAAGTGTTTAATGTAATGAGAAATTGACAAATTGGACCCCTCTGAGGTTTTCCGATTGATACTGAATTTAAGCACAAAGAACCCAGGTGTCCTGTGCACAAATCACAGAAAGTTTGCTGCAGGTACAGCAACCAATCAGGAATGCAAATGGTATGTTTGCATTTATCACAAAGGAATTGGAGTCCAACAGTAAAGGGATCCTCCAACAATTATATAGTGTTTTGGTGAGACCACACCGGAAAGTACTTTATACTGGGCTGGTCTCCTTACCCAAGGAAGGATATGCTTCCCTTAAGAGGGTGCGGAACAAAGATTCACTAGGCTGATTCCTGGAATGAGGGGATTGTCCAAATGAGGAGAGATTGACTGGTTAAGGCCTAGATTCCTTAGAGATTTGGAAAATTACCAATGATCTCATCAAAAAGTGTAAAGAACGTGGTCAGGAAGGTATCCAATTTATCCCCCCCCCCAATTAAGAGTTTTTTTAGCGTGGCCAATCCATCTACCCTGCACATGTATAAATTACAGGGGAGAATGTGCAAACTCCACATGGACAGTGACCCAGAGCTAGGATTCGAACCTGGGACCTCGGCGCTGTGAGGCAGAAGTGCTAACCTCTGTGTCACTGTGCTGCCCTGTGGTCAGGATTTTAAAAAAAAACTTAATTCTTGGGATGGGGGCATGGCTGGCAAGGCCACCATTTATTGTCCATCCCCGTTTGCCTTTCAAAAACTGGTGATGAGCCCCCATAACAACGTAAGAGGTTTGCTAGTCCATTTCAGAGGGTAGTTAAGAATCAACCAGTTGCTGTGGGTCTGCAGTCATGTCTAGGCTAGAACGTGTAAAGAAATATTTCCTTCCCAAAAGGCATTCATAAACTAGATGGGTTTCTACAGCAATCTAGTAATTTCACAGTCACCTTTACTGATACCAGGCTTATTCTAGATTTGTTTAATTAATCAAACAAGTGCCAGGCAATGACCATCGCTAATAAGAGAACACCAAACCATCACCCTATGACATTCAATGGCATTACCATCACTGAATCTCCCACTATCAAGATCAAGATCCTGGGGATTACCACTAACCACAAACTAAACTGGACAAGCCATATAATACTGTGGCTACTAAAGCATGTCAAATGCTAGGAATCCTGTGGCGAGTTACACATCTCCTGAACAAACGCCCCCCCCCCCCCCCCCCCCCCCAAAGAAAAGCCTATCCACCATCGACAAGGCACAAATCAGGAAGTGTAATGGAATATTCTCCACTTGCTTGGATGATTCCAGCTCCAACAATGCTCAAGAAGCTCAAAACCCACATTCTTTCTGTGTCTGTGTGGGTCTCACCCTCACAACACAAAGATGTGCAGGGTAGGTGGATTAGCCGCACTAAATTGCCCCTTAATTGAAACAACATCCAGAGCAAAGGAGCCCGCTTGATTGCTACCCCTTCGACAAACATTCATCCCACCACCACCGAGAATAGTGGCAGCCATTTGTACCATCCACAAGATGCACTGCAGAAATTCACAAAGGCTCCTTAGGCAGTGCCTTCCTAACCCACAACCACTACTATCTAGAAGGACAAGAGCAACACATACATGGGAACACCACCACCTGGAAGTTCCCCTCCAAGTCACACACCATCCTGACTTGGGAATATATCGGCATTCCTTCACTGTTGCTGGGTCACCTCCTTAACAGCACTATGGGTGCCTACACCTCAGAGACTGCAGTGATTTACAAAGGCATCTCGCCACCACTTTCTCAAGTTTAAGTAGGGATGGGCAATAAATGCTGACCTAGCCAGTGAAACCCATAGCGTGTAAAATTAATTAAAAAAATTAATCGAACTTATATTCCACCAGCGAGCAAGTATGCACATGTGCATACACCATTATACCATAGAACCCGAAGCATGCACGTGTGCACACACACACCAGCGAGCAAACCGAGACCTATTCTTGGAAATGCTCCAGTTTGTTTCCTTATGCAACTTCCCATTAACAAGAACAACCATAAACCCGCGACAATGCCAAGTTACCTTCTTCATAATGCTGTTTCCTGGGAGAGCTTTTATCCAGAGATCCATCCAAAAATCCTTTTCCAATCTCTGACCAAATCTGAAAGCAAACACAAGACAGGTCAGGTTCCAGGATATGAGGAGAATTGGTGCACATCTCAGACTGCCAGATAAACTGTACCCATCTCAGAATACCAAGGTAATGGTACACAGTTCGGTGTGCTGGGCAATGGTACACATCTCGATGTACCGTGGTAATGGTACACATCCCAGACCTGTGTCATCCCCCACCCTGTGCAATGTGGGAATTCAGGGACCCTTCCGGTGTCCCGGACTCCTTCACGTGCAGGAAGTGTGTCCAACTGCAGCTCCTGTCAGACCGCTCGACAGCTCTGGAACTGCAGGTGGATTCACTTCGGAGCATCTGTGATGCTGAGGAAATCATGGATAGCATGTTCAGTAAATTGGCCACATTGCTGGTTAAAATTACTGAGGAAGATAGGGAATGGGTGACCATCAGACAGAGGAAGAGTAGGAAGACAGTGCAGGGGTCCCCTGCGATCATCTCCCTCCAAAACAGATATATCATTTTGGATACTGTTGGGAGAGATGGCTCACTAGGGGAAGGCGGCAGCAGCGAGGTTCATGGCACCGTGACTGGTTCTGCTGCACCGGAGGGCAGGTAAAAGAGTGGCAGAGCGATAGTGATTGGGGATTCAATGGTAAAGGGAATAGACAGGTGTTTTTGTGGACACAAACAAGACTCCAGGATGGTGTGTTGCCTCCTTGGTGCAACGGTCAAGGATGCCTCGGAGCGGCTGCAGGACATTCTGGAGGGGGAGGGGGAACAACCAGCTGTCGTGGTGCATATAGGCACCAACAATATAGGTAAAAACCGGGATGAGGTCCTACAAGCTGAATTTAGGGAGTTAGGAGTTGGACTAAAAAGCAGGACCTCAAAGTTAGTAATCTCAGGATTGCCACCATTGCCATGAGCTAGTCAGAGCAGAAATGTCTGGAGAGATAAGATGATTACATGGCTTGAAAGATGGTGCAAGAGGGAGGAGTTCAAATTCCTGGAACATTGGAACCGGTTCTGGGTGAGGTGGGACTAGTACAAACCAGACGGTCTGCACCTGGGCAGGACTGGAACCGATGTTTGCTAGTGCTGTTGGGGAGGATTTGAACTAAGGTGGCAGGGGGATGGGAACCGGTGCAGGAAGTCGGAGGGAGGTAAAATGGGGACAGAAACAAAAGGCAGTAAGAGGAAAAATGAAAAGCAGAGAAACCAAAGTCAAAAATCAAAAAGGGCCGCAGTACAGAGTACAGAGACTGTGAAGAGCTCAGTGAATGGGTCCAGTAACGCTAACAGAAATAAAACACAGGAAGAGTGTACAAAATATGACCGGACAGATGGTCTAAGAAAGCAGGGCAGAGAGCAAGGGAAGTGTAGATTAAGCAGCATTTATTTCAATGCAAGAGACCTGATGGGCAAGGCAGATAAACTCAGAGCATGGATGGGTACATGGGACTGGGATATTATAGCTATTACTGAAACATGGCTAAGGGAGGGGCAGGACTGGCAGCTCAATGGTCCAGGTGCAGATGCTATAGGAAATATAGAACAGGAGGTAAGAGAGCAGGAGGAGTTGCGTTTTTGATTTGGGGAAATATCACGGCAGTACTGAGAGGGAATATATCTGAGGGTTCGCCCACTGAGCCTGTATGGGTAGAACTGAAAAATAAAAAGGGAGATATCATTTTGATAGGATTGCACTACAGGCCCCCAAATAGTCAGCGGGAAATTGAGGAGCAAATATGTAAGGAGATTACAGATAACTGCAAGAAAAATAGGGTAGTAACAGTTGGGGGACTTTAACTTTCCCAACATTGACTGGGACAGTCATGGCACTAGGGGCTTGGATGGAGAGAAATTTGTTGAACATATTCAGGAGGAATTTCTCATTTAGTATGTGGATGGCCCGACTAGAGAGGGGACAAAACATGACCTCCTCTTGGGAAGGGCACGTGACAGAAGTGTTAGTGAGGAATCACTTTGGGACCAATGGCTATAATTCCATTAGTTTTCAGATTGCTATGGAGAATGATAGGTCTGGCCCAAAAGTAGAAGTTCTAAATTGGGGCAAGGTCAATTTTAATGGTATTAGACAGGAACTTTTAAAGTTGATTGGGGAGGTCTGTTGGCAGGCAAAGGGACAGCTGGTAAGTGGGAGGTTTTCTAAAGTGCGTTAGCCAGGGTTTAGGGTAAGCACGTTCCTTTTGGAGTTAAGGGCAAGGCTGGTAGAAGGAGGGAACCCTGGGTGACTCGGGATATTGAGGCCTTGGTCAAAAAGAAGGAAGCGGCATATGGCATGCATAGGGGACTGTGATCAAGTGGATCCCTTGAAGAGTATAGAGGTTGTCGGATTAGAGTTAAAAGATAAATCAGGAGGGCAAAAAGGGGACATGAGGTTGCTTTGGGAGATAAGGCAAAGGAGAATCCAAAGACATTCTACAAATATATAAAGGGCAAAAGAGTAACTAGGAAGAGAGTAGGGCCACTTAAGGATCTACAAGTCATCTAAGTGCTGACCCACAAGAGATATCCTAAATGAATATTTCTCATTGGTATTTACTGTTGAGAAAGGTATAGATGTTAGGGAACTTGGGGAAATAAATAGTGATGTCTTGAGGAGTGTACATATTACAGAGAAGGAAGTTCTGGAAGTCTTAAAGCACATCGAGGTAGATAAATCCTTGGGACCTGATGTAATGTATCCCAGGACATTGTAGGAGGCTAGGGAGGAAATTGCGAACCCCCTAACAGAGATATTCGAATCGTGATAGCCACAGGTGAAGTGCCTGAAGTTTGGAGTGGGGCAAATGTTGTGCATTGGTTTAAGAAGGGCCGCAAGGAAAAGCATGGGAACTACAGACCGGTGAGCCTAACGTCTGTGATGGGTAAGTTGTTAGAAGGTATTCTGAGAGACAGGATCTACAGGCATTTAGAGAGGCAATGACTGATTCGGGACAGTTAGCATGGTTTGTGAGTGAAAAATCATGTCTCACAAAATGAGTTTTTTGAAGGGGTAACCAAGAAGGTAGATGAGGACAGTGCAGTCGACCTTGTCTACATAGACATTAGCAAGGCCTTTGACAAGGTACCGCATGGTAGGCTGTTGCATAAGGTTAAATCTCACAAGGTCCAGGGTGAGGTAGCCAATTGGATACAAAATTGGCTTGGTGACTTAAGGCAAAGGCTGGTTGTAGAGGGTTATAGAACATAGAACAGTACAGCACAGAACAGGCCCTTCGGCCCTCGATGTTGTGCCGAGCAATGATCACCCTACTCAAACCCACATATCCACCCTATACCCGTAACCCAACAACCCCGCCCTTAACCTTACTTTTTAGGACACTACGGGCAATTTAGCATGGCCAATCCACCTAACCCGCACATCTTTGGACTGTGGGAGGAAACCGGAGGAAACCCACGCACACACGGGGAGGACGTGCAGACTCCGCACAGACAGTGACCCAGCCGGGAATCGAACCTGGGACCCTGGAGCTGTGAAGCATTTATGCTAACCACCATGCTACCCCTGCCAGTTTGCTTTTCAAACTGGAGGCCTATGGCCAGCAGTGTGCCTCAGGGATCAGTGCTGGGTCCACTGTTATTTGTTATGCATATTAATAATTTGGATGATAAATTAGGAGGAATGGTTAGTAAGTTAGCAGATGTCACCAAGATTGGTGGCACAGTGGGCAGTGAAGAAGGTTATCTCGGATTGCAACAGGATCATGATCAATTAGACCAGTGGGCCGATGAATGGCAGATGGGAGTTTAATTTAGATAAATGTGAGGTGATGCATTTTGGTAGATCGAATCGGAGCAGGACCTACTCAGTTAATGGGAGGGTGTTAGGGAGAGTTTTAGAACAAAGAGATCTAGGGGTACAGGTTCATAGCTTCTTGAAAGTGGACATGGTGGTGAAGGAGGCATTTGGCATGCTTGGTTTCATTGGTCAGAACATTGAATACAGGATTTGGGATGTCTTGTTGAAGTTGTACAAGACATTTGTCAGGCCACACTTGGAATATTGTGTACAGCTCTGGTCACCCTATTATAGAAAGAATACTAGTAAACTAGAAAGAGGGCAGAAAAGATTTACTAGGATGCTCCCGGATCTTGGTGGTTTGAGTTATAAGGAGAGGCTGGATAGATTAGGACTTTTTTCCCTGGAGTGTAGGAGGCTTAGGAGTGATCTTATAGAATCTATAAAATACTGAGGGGCATAAATAAGGTCACGAACCAGCTGGCTAACTAAGTGAGCTAAACCGATCTTCAGAATACCAGAGATAACAGTGTACATCTCAGAATACCAGAGTAATGCGACACATCTCAATATACCAGGACTAACGGTCCTCTGCTTATTTCTCCATGCCTCGTGGCTCAGTGCTTTCTTCAGTCACTCTTCAGACCTCCCATCTTCAAATTCAATGAGTCATATGACTGATGAAAAGACGATGAGGTGGTTTCCCATTGTCTTCCTCATGTGTGCCAAGAGGAAACACAAATCCTCTTCCCGATTGGACAGATTGGGACTGTTCTTCTTGAAGAGGAGATTTGATAGAGATGCTCAAAATCATGAGGGGGCTGTTCCAACTCGCAAAATGATTGAGAACGTGAGGTCATAAATTTAAAGTGATTTGCAAAAGAAGCAAATGTGATGTGAGAATAAACTTTTTCACACAGCGAGTGGTTTGGGTCTGGAATGCACTGCCTGGAAGTGTGGTGGAGGCAGGTTCAATTGAGGCATTCAAGAGGGCATTAGATGATTAACTGTTTATGCAGGGTACGGGGAAAGGCAGGGGGATGGCACTAAGTCATGATGCTTGTTTGGAGAGCTGGTGCAGACACGATGGGTCAAATGGCCTCCATCTGCACAGTAATAAGTATATGATTCTGAATGATCCACTGCTATAAGCAGTCGCTGTCCTTTGAGGTTCTAGCTCTTTTAACAACACAACCAGAAGTTTGTTGGTTCTGCTGTTTTTTAAAATAAATTTATTGTACCCAATTCATTTTTTCCAATTAAGGGGCAATTTAGCGTGGTCAATCCACCTAGCCTGCACATCTTTGGATTTGTTGCTCGTTCTGGTGAGTGTGCTTAACACTCAATTGGCTCTGTTTTATTCTTTAGCTCTAGAGTCGCCAGGTATCCTTATACTGCCACGAGGTTCAAGTTCAGATCAATGACTCAATACACCAGTTAGTAAGGTTCAATCAAACACGTTTATTATTTACACAGTAAATCGATACTCATGTAACTAATACTAACGGACTAAACTATTCCTACCACTTTAAGCCAATACTTATCTTCGATAAGGAAACGCACTGGATCAGGGAACAATGGCCTCTTGTTCTGTCCTGAGACTGCAGGCTTCCCAGTTAGTACGGGCTAATGGGTCAGGAGTGTCTATTCTCGTAGCATGCATTGGTTGGACACTTACTTGTCGGTGTAGCTGTTGGCCAGGCCTCTCCTTCTCACAGTCAAGTTCTTAGAGAGCTGCTGCAAAGGTGTTCTGCTGGGAGGGCCGGCTGAGAGAGCGAACTAAACTTGGGACCTGACTTTTATAGGTCCCAGAGACTTTGCGCCCTTTTGGGCGGACCCCGATCCTACTGTCAATCGATTGGGTCTCATCCCAATCGATTCGTATGAATCCCCCAATACTGAGGCTGTCCCTCGATCGCGGGGCGGTTCTTCCTAACTGGTTTGTTTCCTTTTGTTTCAGACCCCGTTGGCGCCGGGAAGTCTGACCTGCCATAGAATGTGCCAATTGTAGCTAATCGTTGTATCCATTGTTCCCGGGGATCGCTTCATTTGTATGCAAACTGCTGGTTTCGGTGCTGTCTGCTTTCTTTGCAGGCAGAATACACATGAACTTCTGCAAACTGCTTGTCTCTTTATAATTGTCCAGTTTTCCCTGCATGCTTTGTAAATCACCATTTTGGGTCGGGAAGTGGCCAACTTCGGTGGCTACAGATTGTGGGGGCGAAACCCACGCAAACACAGGGAGAATGTGCAAACTCCACTCGGAGAGTGACCCAGAGACGGGTTCAAATCTGGGACCTTGGCGCCGTGAGGCAGCTCACTGATTTGCTTGACCTAACTAGACTCTTAATTCATCCAAGCTGAGGTAGAAGGCTTCAAACTAGCATAGGCTAGCAGAGTAGAACTAAATGAGCATCACATTCCTGATCAGTTTGGGTCAAATCGATGCCTGGAGAAGAGCTACTTCCTGTGTTAGCAGTTCCCTTTCAATGGAAAGTGACTGTGCATACAATTAATATGTAGGATGACAACAGCAACATAGTAGAAAATTACTTTCCCCCCCGAAAACTGCGTGCGACGGCTCAACCCTGTATTCCACTCCAACCCACTCACCAATTCATGATTCTTTCGGAAGCGGATTACTTCTTGATCATTTTCGAAGCGCTGGCCCATTGCAGCCTGCGTGACAGACTTCATAGCAAAACCCAACATGTGCTGGCACAGAGGGACATGCTGAGCTTCAGGATATGACAGCCACTTAGTGACCAGCTCATCGGCCAGCTGAAGGAAAGGAGAAAGGAAAAGGTCAGGAGGAATCAAATTGTTTGCTTAAAGACTGGGAGCACAGGCCTGCTCCTCGAGATCCCTGGCTCATAAAACTTAACTCAGCGTGCAAAATGTAAAAATAGGTATCTGAGGTGCATTTGTTTTAATGCGAGAAGTGTAGCAGGTAAGGCAGATGAACTTAGGGCTTGGATCAGTACCTGGGAATATGATGTTATTGGTATTACTGAGACTTGGTTGAGGGAAGGGCAGGACTGGCAACTGAATATCCCAGGGTACAGATGCTTCAGGAGGGATAGAGAGGGAGGTAGAAGGGGTGGAGGAGTTGCATTACTCGTCAGAGATGATATCGCAGCTGTGATTAAGGAGGGCACGATGGAGGATTCGAGCACTGAGGCAATATGGGTGGGGCTAAGAAATAGGAAGGGTGCAGTAACATTGTTGGGACTTTACTACAGGCCTCCCAAAAGCGAGCATGAAGTAGAGGTGCAAATATGCAGACAGATTATAGAAAAATGTAGGAGCAATAGGGTGGTTGTGATGGGAGATTTTAACTTCCCCAACATTGAATGGGATTTGTGTAGTGTTGGAGGCGTAGATGGAGCAGAGTTTGTAAGGAGCATCCAGGAGAGCTTTTTAGAGCAGTATGTAAATAGTCCAACTCGGGAAGGGGCCATACTGGACCTGGTATTGGGGAATGATCCCGGCCAGGTGGTTGATGTTTCAGTCGGTGATTACTTTGGGAATAGCGATCACAATTCCGTAAGTTTTAGAATACTCATGGACAAGGACAGGAGGGGTCCGAAAGGAAGAGTGCTAAATTGGGGAAAGGCAGAGTATAACAAAATTCGGCAGGAGCTAGGGAATGTGGATTGGGAGCAGCTGTTTAAGGGTAAATCCACATTTGAAATGTGGAAGTCTTTTAAGGAAAGGTTGATTAGAGTGCAGGACAGACATGTTCCTGTGAAAATGAAAGATAGAAATGGCAAGATTAGGGAACCATGGATGACGGGTGAAATTGTGAGACTAGCTAAGATGAAAAAGGAAGCATACATAGGATCGAGGCAACTCAAAACTGATGAAGCTTTGGAGGAATATCGGGAAAGTAGGACGAATCTCAAACGCGCAATAAAGAGGGCTAAAAGGGGTCATGAAATATCTTTGGCTAACAGGGTTAAGGAAAATCCCAAAGCATTTTATTCGTATGTAAGGAGCAAGAGGGTAACTAGAGAAAGGATTGGCCCACTTAAAGACAAAAGAGGAAATTTATGCGTGGACTCAGAGGCAATGGGTGAGATTCTTCATGAGTACTTTGCATCGGTATTCACAAAGGAGAGGGACAAGACGGATGTTGAGGCTAGGGATGGATGTTTAAATACCCTCGGTCATGTTGTCATACGGAAGGGGGAAGTTTTGGGTATTCTAAAAGACATTAAAGTGGACAAGTCCCCAGGACCGGATGGGATCTATCCCAGGTTACTGAGGGAAGTGAGGGTCGAAATAGCTGGGGCCTTAACAGATATCTTTGCAGCATCCTTGAGCACGGGTGAGGTCCCGGAGGACTGGAGAATAGCTAATGTTGTCCCTTTGTTTAAGAAGGGTAGCAGGGATAATCCAGGGAATTATAGACCTGTGAACTTGACGTCAGTGGTAGGCAAACTGTTGGAGAAGATACTGAGGGATAGGATCTATTCACATCTGGAAGAAAATAGACTTATCAGTGATAGGCAGCATGGTTTTGTGCAGGGAAGGTCATGTCTTACAAACCTAATAGAATTCTTATAGGAAGTGACAAAGTTAATTGATGAGGGAAGGGCTGTAGATGTCGTATACATGGACTTTAGTATGGCGTTTGATAAGGTTTCCCATGGCAGGTTGATGGAAAAAGTGAAGTCGTATGGGGTTCAGGGTGTACTAGCTAGATGGATAAAGAACTGGTTGGGCAACAGGAGACAGAGAGTAGTGGTGGAAGGGAGTGTCTCAAAATGGAGACGGGTGACTAGTGGTGTTCCACAGGGCCACATTTGGAATACTGCGTGCAGTTCTGGTCGCCACATTACCAGAAGGATGTGGATGCCTTGGAGAGGGTGCAGAGGAGGTTCACCAGGATGTTGCCTGGTATGGAGGGGGCTAGCTATGAAGAAAGGTTGAGTAGATTAGGATTGTTTTCGTTGGAAAGACGGAGGTTGAGGGGGGACCTGATTGAGGTCTATAAAATTATGAGAGGTATGGACAGGGTGGATAGCAACAAGCTTTTCCCAAGAGTGGGGGTGTCAGTTACAAGGGGTCACGATTTCAAAGTGAGAGGGGGAAAGTTTAAGGGAGATGTACGTGGAAAGTTTTTTTACGCAGAGGGTGGTGAGTGCCTGGAACGCTTTACCAGTGGAGGCGGTAGAGGCGGGCACGATAGCATCATTTAAGAAGCGTCTAGACAGGTATATGAATGGGCGGGAACAGAGGGAAGTAGACCTTGGAAAATAGGAGACAGGTTTAGATAAAAGATTTGGATGGGCGCAGGCTAGGAAGGCCGAAGGGCCTGTTCTTGTGCTGTAATTTTCTTTGTTCTTTGTTCTACACTGATTGGGCAGTGCAACTATCATTTCATGCTCATTGAACTGATGCTGTGCCTGATCTGGGAGTGTTGGATGATTTGTTGTAGAAGGAGCTATACCCTGTGTCAAATTTCCACTGTAACGGCCCTGGGATTGTTTAAAGGGAAAGAGTTGAGGGAGCGTTACTCTGTACCTCCCCTCTTGATCAGTGATGGTCAACCTAGGCTTGTGAGTGGGCTGCATGAGTGGCCCTCTTTCATCTCAGTGGGCCGCATGATCGAAATCAGTTCACTCAACATGACCCCATGAATAAGATTGAATACATTTAATACACATGAATATTTTGCAACAAGTTATTGAAAATGCTTAATAATTTATATATTAATAGAATAATCATCAACCTCAGGTGCTAAAAACAAAATAAATATTTACACTTTGGACACAGAGGAGTGCACAGCTCTCAGTCTATGTCGTGAACAATCAGCATGCACCTCACTTCACTTGCCCTGGCATTACATGCATTTCACTTCAGTCATACTGGTAAGAACAAAACCTACGTGGAGGGATATCAGCGAAATGTGGCAACCCCGTATGTGGGCAATGGTCAACAAAATGTCTTGTGGGCCACACTCAGAAGTCAGAGGTGGCCCCGGGCCGCAGGTTGCCCACCAGTGCCCTTGACCCTTACACTGAAAGCCCACTAATAGGCACTAACTTTACTAAAACAGTTGATAAATACAATATTGTAGTTGATTAGTTGACTCTTCTGGTTTAAGAGGAGATACAATTGGCTCTTGTATTGACTATTCATTTGGCACATTTTAAGGAGGGCTGTACAGTTATCAATTAAATGCAGCAATGAGTTGGAAACCATAGGGTCTGGAACCTACAGCAGTTGCCCTGGATTGAATCCTCAGCCACAGCTCGGAGTCTTCGTTAAATCATCACCATCTGCTGCTTGGGAGAGGTAATGGGGAGCTTTGGAATTACCCTCCAGGAACTTCAGGAGAGATGGCAATGGGAATGATCAAATTTCAATGTCAAATATTCCATAAAAACACAGGGAGTTATAAATGACGCCTGCCTTATTCAGCAATGAATAGAATTGTCAGATTGCGAACAGTTCAAGCAGTGAGGCTCTCCATTCATAATACTTACTGGTTAATCTATTCCCTTCCTGGAAGGGAAAAATTATTACTTGTCAAAGAGGAGGATTATATGCTCAAGTTCTCAGCTGCCTTCCGATTCATGTGTTGTGGAAAGGTTTTAAGACTTCTACATGGTGAGACAGCAAACACCAACAAATTACAATTCCTCAGTTACTCTCGGGTACCAGTTCCTCCATCACCCACATACAGACATCTCATTCTCAGATACCAGCTCTGCAAGCAGGCAGAACAAAGAAACATCACTGGGAAGGCAGGTAAATTACAACCCAAGTATAAAATGTGTTGCATTTAAGGAATTCCGTGAAAGATCAATACTAAACTGAACTAGGAAAGGGAGTTATATGATAAAGTTTGGGTGAACAATACTGAACAATACATTTAGGATTACAGGGTGAGGTGAGGTGCAGGCGTACTTTGAAAATAGCACTCCTGGATGGTGCGTCAGACTTCCAACGCCTGTGCTATATGTTGTTATTTTCAAAATGTGCAGTCTGATGCAGGTTACTGCACAGTGATTGGGAGCTGTACGAGGAGCCATTATGTGGTGTTTCTGCTGAAGTCCATCTGGCTACAATTTTTTCAATTTGCTTTCAGTATATAAATTGTGCCTTGGGACTGAGGAGTAGATGATGTGAGATGCTTGATTAAGGAGTTAGACTAGGATAAACCTCGCACCTATGGGCTGGATAGCTGTTGCTAGTCTGACATCATTTATGGACAAACCCTTACAATTCTTAGTTCGAGATAAAATTGGTCATTTAAAAAATGCAGGATCAAGAGAAGCCAGCACAAATTGATTAATGGCAAACTGTTTCGCAGTTTAATAAGCATTTCTCAAGAGAAGTGGCCAACTGGATAGATTAAGAAAATGAGATAGTTGTGGGCGTATATGGATTTTCGACATTCGCGAAAATACCGCACAGAAGGCTTGTTACAAAAAGTCAGCCATATGGTGCAAGAGGAAATGCAACAGCATGGATAGAAGGTTGGTTTCCATCTGAATTTGTGCTCCAACTGGTTAATCAGAAGCTGCGGGACTGACAATACTGTTTCAGCCCTGGTTTGCAGAGTTGCTGAATTGATGCAAAGAGTCCTGTTCACAGGTCTCTGTGATGCTCTCACATCACCTTGTTTGGTATTAATTCCACCTCCTGCAAATGCAATCAGGAGATGGTCTCAAACAGTCCTATTGCCCACCCGGCTCCCATAAACCTTTATTCAATTTTCTTTAACCCACCTATCTAACTGACAACAGCAGCTTTGGTTTGTTTTGAATCTCCAATGCGGCAAAAGGACCCATGCAGTTTAAGAAACATCAAGGAAAATGTTGACACCGAGACACAAAGAGGTATTTTAAACAGATTCTCAAAAGGGCAGCACGGTGGTGCAGTGGTTAGCACTGCTGCCTCATGGCACCGAGATCCCAGGTTTGATCCCGGCTCTGGGTCACTGTCCATGTGGAGTTTGACAATTCTCCCCGTGTTTGCATGGGTCTCGCCCCCACAACCCAAAGATGTACAGGGTAGCTGGATTGGCCACGCTAAATTGCCCCTTAATTGGGGGGGGGGGGGGGGGGGAAATGAATTTTTAAAAAACTCTAATTTAAAAAAAAAAAAACAGATTCTCAAAAGCTAGGTCAAAGTGGTATGTTTCAAGGAGAATCTTAAAGGAGGAAAGATGGAGAGACTTAGTGAGAGCTTAGTCCTGTTGCCAATGGTGGAGCGTTTCAAATCAGATGCCAGTATTGGAGGAGCGTAGAGATCTTGCAAGCCTGCAGATGTTTACAGAAATTGAGTGGGGCGAAAACAAGAGGGATTTGAAATCAAAGACGAGGATTTAAAAATGGAATTGTTGTTGTCTAGAAGCAGCTTAGGTCAGCATGCGGCAAGATGATGGGCGAATGAGACTTGGCACAAGTTAAGATACGCACAGCGGAATTTTGGATGACCACAAGTTTATGTAGAGTGAAAGGTGGGAGGCTGGAGAGGAGAGGAGAGGATTGCACGAGTCAAGCCCAGAGGCAACACAGGCATGGACAAGTGTTTCAGTGGCAGGAGAGTTGAGGCAAGGATGAAGTCAGGTTCCATCATGGAAAGGGAAGCAGGTAGTCCTGATGATGGGACAGATGTTCGTTCAGAGGTTAATCAGACACAACACTAATGCTTCAGACAGCTCCCAAAGAGAGGGAGTGAAGTTACTGGCAGGATCCAAAGACAATGGCTTCAGATCTTCCAAATATTTCATTGGAAGGAATTGCTGCTCAGCCATGACTGGATTGTTAACCAAGAAGGGTGGCAGATCAGGGACAGTGCACTGTTTAAGAGAAAGGACGGCGAGATCGAGCTGAGGGTTTTCAGCATATATGTGGCACCTGATGTTGTGTTTTAGATGATGTTGCTAAGGGGAAGCATGTAAATAAGAAAGATAAGGGAGTCAAGGATAGATCCTGGACTCCAGACAACACCTCAGGAGTGGGAAAAGGAGCCAGTACAGATGTGGTCTCCTCTACGTTGGAGAGACCAAATGCAGATGGGGTGACTGCTTTGCAGAACACCTTCACTCAATCAACAAGCATAACCTTGACCTTCCGGTCAATTACCATTTCAAGTCGACATCATGCCCTCATGCTCACATTTCTGTCCTTAGCCTGCCACAATGTTCTAATCTAGTGAAGCCCAATGTGAAAAGGTGGCGTCGTCGATTAGGGAGTATGTGGAGATTAATCAGAACAGGGAGGTGTCAGCGGCCACATTCTGGGAGGCATTAAAGGCGTAGGTCCTAGGTGACATCATCTCGTTCAAGGCAGGGCAGCACAGTGGTTAGCACTGCTGCCTCACGGTACTGAGGACCCAAGTTTGATCCCAGCCCCGGTTCACTGTCCGTGTGGAGTTTGAACATTCTCCTGTGTCTGTGTGGGTTTCACCCCCACAACCCAAAACGATGTACAGGTAGGTGGATTGGCCGCACTAAATTGTCCCTTAATTGGAAAAAAAATAATTGGGACTCTAAATTTATTTGTTAAAAATCTTGTTCAAGGCACACAGGGACAGAAGGCGGAGGGAGGAGCATGGATGATTGTTGGAGGAGATAGTCGAGGTGGACAAAAGACACGTGGGAGCCCTCACTAAAGAGTTGCTGGCGGAGAGAAAGAGGTTGCAGGGGCAGTTCGACAGGTTGACAACAGGAAGGGCAGTGGGACAGTTACAGAGGGCGAAGGGGGGTGCAGTATGAATATGGGGAGAAGGCGACCAGCTGAGGAGGCAGGCTGCGTCCAGGGAAATTTTACGGTGCGAAAAGGGAAGGGGCAGGTAGTGTCAGAGCCGGGGAGGATAAATGAGGTGTTCAGGGGGTATTATGAGAAGTTACACAGGGCGGAGCTGAGTGGAAAGGAAGGGGATATGGGACAGTTCCTGGACGGAATGGAGTTTCCAAGGTTGGAGGAAGAGAGGAGGCAGGCATTGGAGGAGCCGCTGGGGCTGAGGAAGATGCTTGACAGTATTAGGAGGGTGAAGTCAGGGGAGGCTCCAGGGCTGGATGGCTTTAGGGCGGAATTTCAGAAGGCATTCATGACAGAGTTGGCACCGCATTTGTTGGGGATGTTTATTGAGGCATTGGAGAAGGGGGAGCTGCGAGAGACATTGATGCAGGCGTCATTTACACTAATCCAGAAGGGGAAGGAGCCGTTGGGAGTGTGGGTCATGTCAACCCATTTCGCTATTGAACAGAGATGTGAAAGTGCTGGCTAAGTTGGTGGCAGAGAGGATGGGGGGGGGGGTGTGTGGCAGGGGTGGTCGCTGAAATTCAAAGGGGTTTCGTTAACGGGTAGGTAACTCTCCAGTATCATCATGAGACTATTAAATATGGTTTCGACTCAATCAGTGGGGTGGGTGCTGGAAGTCATTGTCTCTCTGGATGCAGAGAAGGCTTTTAATCAGGTGGAGTGAAGGTATTTATTTGAAATCTTGGGTAGGCTTGGGTGTAGCCCGATGTTTGTGGCAGGGGTGCGTTTGTTATAAGTAGCCCTGGCGGCAAGTGTATGTACAAATTAGATGAGTTCACGGAGTTTTTGGCTGCACAGAGGTACGAGACAAGGGTGTCCACTGTCGCCAGTGTTGTTCGCGCTGGTGATTGAACACTTGGCGATGGCCCTTCGGGGGTCTGCTGTGTGGCAGGGGATTGTGAGGGGAGCAGGCAGCACCGGGTGTCGCTGTATGTGGATGACCTTTTGTTGTTCGTGTCAGACACGTTGGAGAGTATGGGTAGGATCATGGGAAAATTGTAGAGATTTGCAGCTCTCTTTAGGTACAAGTTAAATGTCGGGTAGAATGAGGTGTTTCCGGTGAGCGCGGGGGATTGGGGTCAACTTGGTGATGTTGCCATTTAAGGTAGCTCGGGAAAGGTTCAGGTACTTGGGGATTCAGGTGATGAGGGAATGGGCTACGATGCACAGGGGGAATTTGACAACGTTGGTTGAGGAGATTTTGGGGGATTTTAAAGAGATGGGATACATTACATCTGACACTAGCAGGGAGCGGCAGGTTGTAAAAATGAAGGTGCTGCCAAGGTTCTTGTTCGTTTATCAGACCCTCCCAATTTATCTCCCGAAGACCTTCTTCCGGAAATTGGAGACTGTGATTTTGGAGTTTATATGGGCAGGGAATATGCTGAGGGTAAACAGGGCCCTGTCACATAGGCAGGGCCCTGTTACATAGGCTGCTCCCGAACCTGCTATTGGGCAGCGAATGTTGGGTGCACAGGGTTTAGGTTCCAGAGTTAGCTGCGGAGACACTTTAAATTGGACAGGATGTCAGTGTTGACACCACTGTGCGGGCACCATAGGTTTAAACCCAGGGAGATGGATGGGATGTATGGGAAATGGAGGGAGGCAAGACAGGTGAGGGTGAGGTACTTGCATCTGGAAGGGCAGTTTGCAGGTCTGGATTAGTTGCAGGAGAGGTTTGAGTTGCCGAGGGAGCAAATTTAGATATATGCAGATGAGGGACTTTGCAAGAAAGGAGTAGAGGACGTTTCCCAGGTTGGAACTGCTGCTCCCGGGTGAGTCGGGGGAAATTGCAAACGGTGAGGATCAAGGGGAAATGAGGAGGAGGAGTTGGGTGTGTGGTGGTGGTTGGGGGAGGGGGGGGGGGGGGGGGGGGAGGAGGAAGAGAGGCTGGGACTGTGGTGTGAGGTGATGCGAAGCATGAATTCAACCTCCTCCTGCGCAAGGATGAGCTTGATTCAATTCATGGTATTACATAGGGTACATATGACCCGGGGGGCGGGGGATTTTAAGAGATGGGATATCAATTGTGGGGGGGGGGGGATTTTAAGAGATGCTGAATTGGAGGTCGGTTACGCTGCCAGATTACGCTGCCGGTTACAGTGGCCTGGCTGGGGGGCCTGTACAACTTTCTCCGGTTGGAAAATATTCAATTTGAGTTGAGGGAGGTCATACATTTTTTGGACATACTTTTTTTTTTAAAACAGAAGCTGGTGTAGATCAGAGAGCAAAGGGTTGTTGGGTGAAGCAAACTTGGTACAAGAGGTGGGACAGAGGCTGCAGCTCAAGTTTATAGAGGATGGAACGTGGGAGGCCAGCCAGGAATGCATTTGAGTAAAAGCAAATTGCTGCGGATGCTGGAATCTGAAACAAAAACAGAAAATTTGGACAATCTCAGCAGGCCTGGCAGCATCTGTGGAGAGAAGGACAGTGTGATCACAGCAGGTTACCTTCAGTATGACAGTGAAGTTGCTTTGGATGGCTTTGTCCACTCCTGTCTCATAAACTTTCTTCCTCACGTGACTCTCAGCAGCATTGCCTCCAAATCCAGACTGATATTCCAGTAAGGATTTCAGCATCGTCTCAAATGGATCAGCTAGACAGGAGCAGGGGTGGGGGAATAAAAAAATGTAGGTGCGTTAAACTGGCTTTTCCAAAGTTCATCAGAGACCATTATAGGACTGAGTTATGGTTTGAGCCCTGATCTGTGCTGTGACAACAGGTAACTCCAGGACAGCGATCAGGCCATTAAAACTGGCTTCGGTGACCCTGGGTAATGTTCCCAAGCCCGTTCAGTCTGAGGCAGTGTGTATGTTTATAAATCGCTCAAACCCTAGAACTCACTGCTAGGTATCTTTATTCTAAATATAAACCCACCACACCTCTTCATTAGATCCAGCCTGCAACTGAGTCGGGGTTTCCATCACTCAACTGCTAAATGATTTCAAGTGTTGACAGGTTCCTGAATATTCATTCAGGATTCAGCTCTCATCCAATGGTCTGTCCAGACTTTGTATAACACATGAACAGCACTTACAGGTTCGGTTTGGATTGATGTGTTCTTTCAGGACATCTATGGAGCCCAAACTGACTACCAGACGCTGCCCGAACCAGAAAGATGCCAGTGATCCATATTTTTCATGGAGATTGACTAGGAATTGATTAAGGCTCCCGGTGCTCACAATATCTGGGAGGTTTCCATCCCTACAGGGTAAAAACAGAGACTTACAGTTAGAGTCGCAGCCAGACGAATGAGGATACAGACTTTTGGGAGGGGCAGCACGGGGAGACATTTGACCAAAAACATAATTGGAGTAACCATGTGCACAGTGGCTATAAGAGCAGGTCAGGCGCTCAGAATTCTTCAGTAAGTGACCACTTGACTCTCCAAAACCTTCATCCACCATCTCCAAGGCAAAACTTAAGACAGAATACTCAATTCATGTCACACAAGTGGCAACTCTCCCACATGAAAATCTAACTATCACCCCTTAACATTCAATGGCATTCCCATTGCTGAATCCCCCCACTATCAACATCTTAGCAGTTACCTTTGACCAGAAACTGAACTGGACTAGTCATCTAAATACCGAGGCTACAAGAGCAGGTCAGAGGCTAGGAATTCTGCAGCGAGTAACCCCTCCCCCCACAAAGCCTGTCCACTGGCTGGCCTGAGATAGTAGCTCAAGAAGGCATTTCACCTGCTCAAGGGGAACTGGAGATAGGCAATAAAGGCATAAGTCAGGACTGTCTTGGAAAACTCTTCACTTGCCTTCAGCAACACAAGAAGCTCAACACCATCCAGGACAAAACAGTCCACATGATTGGCGCACAGTGTGTACCATCTACAAGATCCACTGCTGCAACTTGACATGGTTTCTCTGACAGCATCTCGTAAATTCATGACCTCCATCACCTACAAAGACAAGGGCAGCAGATGCATGGGAATACCCACCACCTGCAAGTTCCCCTCCCAACCACTCACCATCTTGACTTAGAACAATACCATTATTCCCTCACAGTCACTTGGTTCAAATCCTGGAACTC